>NW_009697392.1:0-48947 GCF_000703405.1 Apaloderma vittatum | reverse complement strand
TAACAAGTAAGATTAATACAGGTGAAAATTATCTTTTAATGAGACAGCACAGAGGTGGTGGAGTTACCACCTCCAGAGGTGTTTAAGAGATGAGTAGATGTTGGGCTGAGGGACATGGTTTAGTGGTGTTGATAGGGTTAGGACAAAGGTTGAGCTCAATGATTTTGAAGGTCTCTTCCAACCAAAACCGTTCTATGATTCTAAGGAAAGCTATGAAAATCCACTAAATGGTGAGAAGAAGGTAATGTGGGCTGAGGTCCAAAAGCCTTTGAAGAGCCTTGCTTCAATAGTCATTAATGGTTTAATATGGATCAAGTTCCTGAAATACAAGAGAGGAGACAATGAGAACACCAAAAAAATTCCAGCTTCAACATATTATTCCTTCAGAGAGAACATCATCACAGAATCACACAGAATCACAGACTGTCAAGGGTTGGAACGGACCTTGAAACATCATCTGGTCCAACTCGTCTGCAAAGGAGGATCACCTAGAGTAAGTTACACAGGAACGTATCCAGACGGATTTTGAATGTCTCCAGAGAAGGAGACTCCACAACCTCTCTGGGTAGTCTCTTCCAGTGCTCTGTCACTCTCACAGTCAAAAAGTTTTTCCTAAAATTTTTATGGAACCGTCTATGTTCCAGCTTGTGTCTCTTGCTCTTTGTCCAATCACTGGACATCACTGAGAAGAGCCTGGCACTATCCTCCTGACACTCACTCTTTACATATTTATAAATATTAATTAGATCACCCCTCAATCTTCTATTCTCCAAGATGAAGAGACCCAGTTCCTTCAGCCTTTCCTCATAAAGGAGATGTTCCACTCCCTTCATCATATTTGCGGCTCTGCGCTGGACTCTCTGAAGCAGTTCTCTTGTCTGTCTTGAACTGAGGGGCCCAGAACTCGAAACTATATTCCAGCAGAGTAGAGGGAGAGAAGAACCTCTCACGTGTAGGAGAAGTAGTTTGAGACAGGTAACTTGCATGTGAAGATTTGCTCATGGTGATTTTTCTACAGCAGGACATTTTCTGGTTTTCTCTGTTTATGTTTCGTTTTCATAGGCTGTTGGATAGCACAATTTGCACAACTTTTTTAACATGAAGTAAAAATAAATTAAAAATACTCCTTTTGTAGATAGTTGAACTGGCTATAGGCAATTTTCTTATCCTAGTCTTGTAAAGGCTGAAGTCTATCTAGACTAAGAAACTTAAAAGTAAGCCAAAGATTATTCTCTCTAAACATTAAGACAGAATATTCAAGTTCGGTTTTCCTAGCTCACAAAACTTGTGGCTGAAATAAATTTTAACTTCTCCAAAATCTATATATGGCCTCATATATTCCTGAACAAAGAAAGAAGATTTTTATTTTTTTTCAGAACTTCAGCTCCAGTATACTCTTACCTTCTCGTAAAGCAAAAGGAATCAGGCTCATACTGCAGTGCTGGCTGGTCTGATCCAGTATCTATTTTCCTTTGAAATGTTTGTACGGTAAGCAGGAATCTGACCATCCTCATCCTCTGACATGTGCTACCAGTAGCTGCTTAGGATTTAAATTGCCTTTCTCTTGCTGTCAGATCCAGTAAAACAAGGTTTAGTGACTTCGTAGTTTGTCAGACAATGAAGTCTGAACTGATAACGAACATGGCCAACTAAACCAAAACTAACAAAACTCCCAAGAAATCATCCATATGTAAAAGGCATAGAACAAATCATATACATTTACCTCATTCAAGACACCATCAGAACAACTTTGTGAAAATGGTCGACAATCTTTTTTTCATGTAAGTTTTTTTGGTTGACCCATAACAATGATCTTGACAGAATCCATTAAAAATATCCTCTGATTTCCTGCTGTGAATATACACTTCTATCTGTAGTTACTTGAATAGTTTAAACCAGAACATCCACTTTCTCCAATTATTTCAAAACTCGAGTTAAAAAAAAAAAAAAGGAGAAAAAAGAAATCAGTATTCTTCTATAATGTGAAATTCAGTACACCACTCCAAAAAAAAGAATCCATGGTGGGAAAAGAAGTGGTTTCTTATACCTACAATGTGGTGATCCTGCATAATAGGTGATAAACTGTGCAGTATTTCCAACAAATACAGCTGAAGCCCTGTAACTGCAGAAAGATACAGTTCACTGAAGTGTCTTGATGTGTGGATGCCGAGACTATTTTGCATAAATATTATGAGAAACTGATTTCTATGTTTACAGGAAATACATAAACACAGGCTCATTACAGACACAATTGCCTCAGTAAATGAATCATGATGAATCAAGTCAGCATGTTGAAAACTACTATAAAGTTCATAGGACCATAGAAAATATTTGTAAAGTTTAAAAATGAAAACTAAAAGCCTTTAACTGCTCATGTGAAACTTAAAGATGCCTATTACTCACTATGCAACAATTTATTTACATTAGCAGTGAAAATGAGAGGTTCTACAAACCATATGCCAGGTGCCTGAATTCAATTCAAATAACATCTTGCATTTTTCCACTTGACTCACTACTGGCAAATGAAAAGGATCAACCAGCATCAAATAGTTTAAGAATACACTTATTTCAAGTTCAAGTCCCTTGCCAAGGACCAAGGATAGTTTGAGGGTACATTAGCAAGGAGGAGGGGAGAAAAACAAAGGTGTTTAAGCTGCAAAGATTGTTCTCGTCTTTCTGCAGCATCTGTAGCTGTGGCTATTTTTACCTGGCTTAGTAAGACAAATTGCCAGGGAAGACACGTAGTGGGGTGGAATCTAAGCAGCAATCAGTACTGTTTCTTAAAGATGCAAAAAACAGAGAGTTTTTGTAGTTCATTGGGTTTTTTATGATAAAGACTTCCACTGAAATTCACATTATAAATAGCATACGTTGGCAGCTCACCATTTTATGTCATTACGTGAGTACAGAAGAGTAAGAATATATTGGAGTCTTACTGTAGTGATCTGGACAAAAATACAGCTTTAAGCTATAAATATTTTTTGGAAAAATAAATAAAGGAAAAACCCAGTAAGTTCACTCATTCATTCGTAAGAGAGAGCAGAAAGTTTTGTGTCTTTGTTAAGCAATAAAATGTTACAGTGTGTAAATGTGAATTGTAATATACATGTTCATTAAATACTTTGATTTGAATTGAAAGAAATATAACCATAAGGAGGAAAAGAGTTTACTTCCCCTAGTGACTCTGTGCAGTAGGTTCATGCTTGCACAATTGTAGAAACATGATAGATTACTGCAGAATCTTATGGCCTGCACATTTTGACCTGGCTTTTGAGAAATGCTTGGGGAATAAATGTCCAACAAAGTCATCACCATGTTTAGAGCCAGATTAAATTGATTAAGTCATTAAAAAGAATCACAGTAACTACTATGAGCATTGTAACATGAAGGAGCTGGGAGCAAGAAGATAAATTCTACAGAAATTTTCTATTTCCAATACATTCCATTAATTGCTATGAAAACTCATCAATTAAAGCTGTGCTTTAAAAAGTTTTGATATACAAATTAAAAAACAGATATTGGAGATAATGCAAAAAGAAGTTTCACATCCATCTGAACTTTATCAAAACTTCATTGAACTTGAAACTACACTGCCCTCTGAACCTCTGAACTGAAAGAAAACAGGTAGAATATATAGGTAGTTGCAGTAGCACAAGTAGCACACAAGAATCTACATAAGAATTTTTTTCTTTTAAAATTCTGATAGTTTTTATGAAAAAAAATAAGAAAGTACAAGGAAAGTAAAGTCCCATTGCAGAAAAAAACATTGTCTTTTTATTCTACAGTTTTGAGGTTATTGCACTGTAGACAGCAAATTTCAAAAACACTTTCTCTGGAATAGATGTAATATGTTTAAAGAGAGAGAACAAATAGAAGTGTCTTGTTTATATTCAGTGCTGTTACAAAATAGATATACTTACAGGTTATTATACATCCCAGAGCATGTACCACCGGAATTCAAAATACAATGGGCCCCTAAAACTGGCACAGATGCCAGATTTCATCAGCCTAACAAAGAAAGGAATATATTCTCTTGCATGTATTCACTGTTAGAATCATGTTTTGCCTCAGCTCATACCCCACAGGGGCAGATTTGCCTTCTCCAGCATTCATCCAATAAGCACTACTTTTCCTATCACGTCCAACACACCTTAATAGTTTTTAACACTGTTTTTCAAGGCCCAGTCTACAATTAGGTCAAGAACTACAGAATCAGTGAGGGTTAACTGCCCCAGAAAAAACAGCAGCAAAAAATAAGCATCATTTTAGACGTGAATGTCAAACCACCAGGGCAGTACTGAACAGCACTGATTCCCCTGAATGGGAGATGATTGACTAAAAGGCCAGGAAAGAGTATAGCTGTCTTGGTGCCAGGGACAAAGATGCTTTTCACAGTGAGCAATTTCAGCTTAAAGGGAAGGAGAAGAGAAACAGTCACGAAAGGAAACTACACCGGTATCTAAAAGTCTAATGCAAGACATCCTCCTTCTCTAGGCTCATGATTGTTGGAGAGTGACTGTAGAGAAAAAATCCTCCAGGTAAGAAAGGCAGCGTGAAGAGTCTAGGCTGTTGTCTTTCATTTTGTTTCACACAGTGCTGCATTACAGATTTCTTTAAACTGTTCAGTTATTTACATTTTAACAGAGAATACAAGTTCAATGACCCATTTGCTAGATCCTGCATGATCAACCAAAAAAGTAAGGTCCACATACAGAAACGGGAGTTGTACAGAAACATACAATAACTTCATGGTAGGAAACATGTAGTTTTATAGTATGGAAAGAAAGGGGCACACTATGACCCTTTAATAGCTTTCCTAGAAGAACTTGTGCAATACCTAACAGCAGATTGAAGTCAGGATGATAGTCTAAAAGATTTGAGCAATGGGAAAACATGGATTTAATTTCCTGAAAACTTCAAATGTTGACAAAATTGATGTAATGTCCTTTCTTCCAGTCCCAACTAGTATGGAAACAAGACTGTTAATTAAAAAGAGTTGTCATTTCTTTTAACTTGCCATTATGTAACTCAGTACATAATGTCACAACATTTCATAAGGGCTGTTTGATTAATGTTTATCTTATGACTGTGCAATGGACATTCCTAGTGCTGTAAGAGTACAGCATTTTGAAAACCAACCAAAACAAACAAACATGAAGATCATGAAGATACAGATACAAGTAACATCTCCCCTCTCTGCTTCCCTCCACTCTCCTTCCCTCAAGTTGTACCAGAGTAGGTTTAAATTTGATGTTAGAAAATATTTCTTCTCTAAAAGTGTTCTTAAGCACTGGAACAGGCTGCCCAGGGAAGTGGTTGAGTCATCATCCCTGGAGGTATTTGAAAGACATATAGATGAGGTGCTTAGGGACATGGTTTAGTGGTGGACCTGGCTTTGCTAGGTTAATGGTTGACCTCAGTGATCTTGAGGGTCTTTTTCAACCTAAACAATTCAATGATTCTATGATTTTTTGGCAAGAGAAAGAGATGTTACAGTGTGCTTTTACAGGTCTCATGTACTTTCCAGTTTGAAATAAACTTTGACTTTGTCACTCATCAGGTACTGAAATTCTTGGAGTCTGCAGGAAGTAAAAAGGTGGGAAAGGTGGTATTAAGTCTTCCTGAAAGTATATTAAAGGATTATTTGGAACTCACTAGATTTTAAAACTCAACTATTTTTAATCAAGCTAAGAGGAATCTGGTGCTTTGCCTGAGTAACTAGAGCTTCCAGCTGCCTCATGAATTACCTGAGAAGTCTGGAAGCCCCACTGACTTGGAAAATCACAATACTAAGGAGAATAAGTTCAAAATAAGATTTTTTTTAAGGTTCGTGTCTGAAATGCATCTGAGTTTCACGTGCAAATTCTGGGAAATGGTGAGGACTGAAAGGGAACACTGCTCCCAGGTCTCTAATATTTCTGCATATACAGTACTTCTTGGGCATCCTAAGAACAAAACATGTATTTATAAAGAAAACACACAAAGAAAGCCTGTTTGTTCCTTGTGTCAATTGATAGCTGCTTTCTGGAAGAAAAAAAAACAAATCCAAACAACCCATATAAAAAAAAAACAAACACAGGGAAGTGCACGTAAACGAAACTCCAGTGTACTGATTTTGGTCAAGATAGAGTTAATTTTCTTCATAGTAGCTTGTATGGGTTATGTTTTGGTTTTGTGCTGAAAACAGTGCTTACAGCACAGAGAGATTTTCATTATTACCAAGCAATGCTCAAAGAATGTCATGGCCTTTTCAGCTTCTCATATCACTCCACTGGTGAGGAGGGTAGGGGTGTACTAGAAGCTGGAAGAGGATGTAGCCAGGACAGCTATGGCTAATTTTCACCCCAGTCATTCAGTATTCTGGAACCATATCTTTCGTGGCCTTCCATAAATAAATAATCGATAGATAAGTAAATACATAAATAAACAGGAATTCATCCGCAAGTAATAAAATACCAAGCCATGACAGTAACAAAACTTGCCTGTTTTGAAGTTTTTGTAGAGGTGAAGTTTCATAGTGTTATATGTAGTTATTTCAAGTGTCAAATTTGCTTTCAGAATTGCTATTCCCCCAGATTTGAGTAAGTCTCAGATCCTTAGAAAAGTTTTCTGACCTACTATTTGAAATTGTGTATATCTCTTATAGAAGCTCCAACACACCTTTTCAGTTTTTTTTTAAATGAGCCAATGCACCTGTGCATAATAAGTTGCTGATTACTACACCCTCAATCCATGAGAACTCAGTGGAAGAAGAGCAGAGTCAGCTCCACAGCCCTGTGTGCTCTTGTGAGAAGTAGAAATTCTACACACAATACAATTAAGAAGTGAAAAACCACTGTGAAAGGAATCTGCCTTCCACAGAATACTAAAAGTTGTGTCTAATAGTTCTGTAAGGGTCAAGTCAACATAGACTCCTTACCAAGGCAATAACATTTCTGCTATGAACACCAAAGCACATCTCCAACATGACTTTCTTATAGAAAGAATCTTTGTCACTACATTTTGTCCATAAAAAAACCCCACCAGCACCAAAAAAACCCCACCCTTTTTCTCTAATAACTACTGTATATTAAATTTGCTAAATTTTGGCTGGTTCTCCAAATAGCTTTAAGTGAATGCGTATCTTCTCTCTTGACCAAAGTGTTTAAGCAGATGTCACTCTTCAGATCAATATTGTGAACAGATCAGAAATCCTTGTAGAATAAAGTAGATACATTAATGAAGAAAGACCTTGCAGTAGCATAAATTTCACTTGTGTACATTTGCTTCAAAGAAGTAATTACTTTAGAAATGTAACAAAAAACCTTTATCTACTAAAGCTGTGTCTATCTTCAGTTATAATTAGACCTCTAGCAAATAAAGCAAACCCACAAATAGATCTCCTAGTCTTGATTTACCTGTCTCTGTCAGTCCTAATCTCTGATAATTGGTTACTTAAGCTCTTAGATGTTAGGCATTAAAAAGCAATTCTGAGCAAGGTTTCTTACTCAGGAAAGGAATGGAGGAGGCAAAAGAGAACAAAAATATCACTTTATTACTCATATAATCTTAAAGATTAACCTTAAACATGAATCTAGATGCAACGACCACAATACTTTTTAACGTCTTGCTGCTTAGGCTCTCCACATGATTCATTAAAATGTAGATACATGTCAAATAGGAGATGCAGGGATTTCAGTCACAAGCAAATCATAAATACATATTATCAAGGAAAAGGTGAAAAATCATTTTCTTCTTTTCCCTGAACTTATGTGAACCTTCCTAGGAAAAATACATTGATTCATAAATCTATGAAAAAAGTTTTAAGTACACTGCAATTTTCCGGTGACATGGTGAAGACAGAATTGTGGCTATCTAGCATATTAGATATCATAAAATTTTAATTTTCTAACTAGGCATCTGCTTTCCTCCTTATGCCATATAAGTTTGTTTACCACAGGCCATTTTCTCAGGCGCATAATTGTTTTGACTTTAAATATAGTAGCAACCATTTATTTTGAGGCATAGAAGCTGTTTAGAGATGTGACAGCTGTGGCATCATATCTTTCTAAATCACTTAAGTCTGCTGTTATACAACAGTCAATATAAAATATATTCAAGATGGGGTATCTGTCTATAAATTTGGAAGATTGTTCATGTAAGTGCAATGTGTGTAAGACACGAGAATCTAATGGCCAATAACACATCTCAAAAATTAAGTATTAGCGAGAAGTTTTTCTGCATACCAGTCCCAGGGAGTAAATGTAAATATCAGGTGTTATCACTGCTAGTAGTGCACATTGTCTGCAAAATCGTGGTGTTAACTTCAGAAAGCGCAGCCCCTTAGGAGAAACTGAGCTAAAAAGCAAGAATCATGAAAAGAATTGGTTCTATTCAGCTCAAACCAGGACAATTTGTTACAGAGCATATTACAAGGCCTCTGACTGCATCAGTATGGGTTTTCTGACATTCACACACAAGACCAGGTTTACAGAGGAATTAAGTAGGTGGTTTCTTCTGCCAAAGCTAGTTTCCAAGAAAGCCATTTAGCAAAGTGAAGGCCTCGTTATTTGTCAGTAACAAATGCCTATTGCTAAAATTGATAGAATGGTTTAATCTAATTCTTCTGCTATTTTATTGCAATGCTGGAAATTTAAACGGAGAGGCATCAAAAATTTCCCAAGAAAATGGACTAAAGCTCCTGCGGTGGTACACAATTACATCATATAAATTAGAAGCATATATTCATGTGTGAGATGAATCAGAAACTCCAAAGTTTATAGCATAGATGCCTATAACCTGAACAGTAAAAGGAGGCAAACCTGGTGCTGAGGGCATATTCTTTGTAAAACCTCATAGATCAGGTATATAAACCACACATTTTTATCATGAATAGCACAAGGACATGTATTTATGATAACCAATTAAATTTTCGGTTCTTGAGGGGGGACAGCCAGAAGTTTCTATTGTTTTCTTACTAATAATCCTCATTCTGTGCACCATTTCCAACATAATTTCACATTTCCTTTTTTCCAAAAGAAATTTAATCTCACTAACTCTTCTGTATCTGTTGTTTACAGACATTTATATGTTTTAATGGATCATTGCATAAACTAAAAACATTCTTCCCTCAACTAATTTATTGTAATATGTCTGACAGTAGATTCAATTTACTTCTCTAGAAAGCATGAATCTGTTGAGCAACAAATGGAAAACTTACTTAAAAACTTTAAATTTTCACATAAGGTAAGGTACTCTGCTGGTTTTAATAAGGGCAATTCTTTAATTTTCTGTGGTAGGACTTTCATTTATTTTTGAAGATATTTAAACTAAAAAAATCAAGTTTTTTTAAAAGCATTTTTGGAGATATCTGTATGTATATTTAAGGCCAGAAGAGATCATTAAACACAAGAAAAAAATAGCAAGAAGTCACTCTTGTTGGGTGCTCAGTAACACTTGTTTTGAAAGAGATATATTTATTTTGTTGTTTACTTGTTTCTTTTTCCTCATGCACATATGCATATAAATAAATTAAATCCTCTGGTCCACCAACCATAAGGTCATCAAACTGATTTTCTCCCATAGAGTGGACAAGTAGACTCCAAAGACTTGGCCTCTGTGGAAGTGACAAAAATTCCCAAACTCTGATAGCACAAAGATAAACATTACCAGCTTACATATCCCATTAGATTTTAGTGTTTAATGTAAAGCTGAAATAGCAACTAATGTCAGGAAATGTGCACAGAACAAATGTTTACAAATATTAGATTAACAGTGAAGCTAAACCAATGTGTAATATCTTTGTGTGGACATTGTTATTCTGAAAAGGGAATTACTTGTGTATGTCATGTAAACCTTTTGAAAACAGACAAAACTAGAAAATTAATCTTTAGAAAACATAACATTGGAGTCGAACAATATGTGCAATAGTTTTTCATCCTTCTTCTTACAAAATCTTTTCCCTAGTCCTAAGGTGACAAATGTGTTAATTACTGAAGTTTTAAACAATACTGTATTAAAAGCATGCTTCAGTTTTTAATAAGATTCCTTAACGTATAATAACATAAAAAGAAGTAGAGTTTGAATTTAGCTGACCTTGTGCCATCAAGCAGAAACATAAATGTTGTAGTTAAACATAAAAAGAGGAATAAAAGATGCAATATCCCATAGAGTTCACTTAAAAGTAGTTTTCTTTTTTTTTTTTACAAATGAATTAAAAATTAATTGAATGCAAAATATACTTAGGGTCATGGAATCACATCTCAGATTTGTATTTGGATGTTTAGAAAGAACATTTAAAAACAGATTTCTTAAAGATTTTCCTGGATAATTTCCTCTCCATTCCAGGAGGGTTACTGACATCAAGCCACATGGGTTACTGACATCAAGCCATATTTGATGTTCTTTTTTCTGCCAGACAAATCCTTGATAAAATCATTTATCTCCAGAAAGTCATGGGTGAATGGAACAATAACTTCAAAAAATGCTTGAGTTATTGGGAAAATCAAACTCAGCTGCTCAAGACCTCAAAGTGTCCTGTACTTCAAAAGCTTTTTGAAGATTGTCTTAGCTGTCATTTACCTAACTTAGTTACCTAGCTGACAATTAGAAATTTAAATCTGAACTGGAGACATTGTGAAAACAGAGAAACTATTCAATGAGAAGTGTTTTCTAAATTCTGGATTTGACAGTTTGTAGTCACCCTTGAAGTGGTCCTTATTTCTTTATGTTTCAGGAGTAAGTTCTTCCTACAACAAATTATAGATAAGAAGCTCAATGGTGGGAGAAAAAGAGATACTTTCAACTAGAATGAATAAGAAAAGAAAACTACCTTGCTTTCAAAATTACCTAGTGTTTGGCTTTCTGTTTTTTCAGTCTCTTGATGATAGTTTTACAAAACAGATATTCAAGTAGTGAAATTCTATTTAATTGCATATGTATAATAGAAATTTTAAACAGATAGTAGTAAATTTTGGTTAAATTATGGTTATTTATTGAAATTTCATGCCCAGAGTTATAACAATAGCAGTGTTTTTTACTCCCTGTGTTCATTAACAGAATGGTAAAGAAACTCAGAATAAGAGATTCAACACCGAGGGATAAGAGAAGTGGAAAATAACCATACAGGCCGTTGTACAAGACATAAAATTTCTTTGAAAGGTGCCCAGAGACTGATGAGTGACATTTTATGGAAATCAAAGGCATCCATCACTTCCAGCAGCAAGTTCAGAATGCACATATTTGACCTTACTTTCCCTAGAATAGATATTAACTATTATGCACATCTCTTTCAATATGAGGAAATGAACAATATGAACACCAAACATTTCAATTCAAAATTTCAGGAGCTTCTAAGAAAGATAGAACAGTATGAGAGAGCTGTTGGCCATCTCACTTTATATACCTTAAGACAGTGCTTGAATGATACAGTTGAAAGTATGTTTTAAGATCTCTTTGCAACTGGGGAAAAGGACTTTGAATAAGGATCGGTGATTCCTATTTCTACTCTGCCACCCTTCACTATGCCACCGTAAGACACTGTCACCATATAAATTCTTCAGTTTTATTTTTTAATTAAAAAATGATATGATAACCATACTGTTTATCCTTACAGGAACTTTGTGGTATTTGTATTTATAAATGGGAGTTGATTATACACATTTTAGAACAGAGCTGGAAAAATCCCCTAATCTGTATTTAAAGTCAAAAAGCCTGTATATTGAATGACTATACAGGAAAATCTTTCATTTATTGATAATTGAGAATTTTAAACTTTCTTTATCTAGAAACCCCAACATTAGATCCTACCAAAAGATAGCACAAAATATTGGGTTAATCCACAGTCATTCAGATTTTTAAAATCGTACATTTACATAAATAAAGTGTGGTCTTAACATGGGGCTGCTGATTCCCTGGAATACAAAACACTTTCAGGAATATGGTGGAGTTTAAAAGGTAAGGAAAATATGGAGACAATGTTATTCATCATTAAGAAATGTTCTTATTGCAATGGGAAAAGTTAAGTGATTAAAAATTCTGCTGCAAATCTCATCAGACCTTCTGATAACAGGCTAGTAAATTTAACTGTATGGTACAAACTACCATAGCAATCCTTTAGGACCTATCAAGAGTAGCAAAGACTTTTTTTAAATGCTTTATTTCTAGCAGTTCATTGTCCCTGAGGCTACATCATCTTTTCCCAGCATTGATGACACTGATGAGATTGTTAGTTCTAGGCCTCCTGCCTAGAGCAGATAACAGTGCAGGCTTCACTGTGTAGTATAACATATACACCTCATCAGCACAGATCAGGTGAGCTGACTACATGCTATCCTATTTTTCTTCTAGCTCCCTCTTTTATCACAAGCAAGCAGGAGGTGGGAGTAAAGAAGAAAAAAAATATCACTACTAAAGGCACGAATTTTAGATGTCTATGAAAAAGTCAGTTGCATCTTTTTAGCACAGTCTAAAATATATTTTCTTGTGATACAGTGACAGAATTTGAATGTTTCTGCAACTTTATCTTTCCATAACAAGTAAATGAAACAAACATTGCCCAGGTATTCATTGTTCCTCAGAAGATTGAGTGAAAAAATGAAATCACACTTTCTTCATCTAAAACAAAAGAGCCAAAGAGTGCAAATATAACCTCATTAAATAAGACAGCAAATCTAAGTGGCATACAAGGCTATTAAACAATCTGGATTGGTCCATAATAATAAGAAACATATTTCACATCTGTTCAACAGTTCAGAGCTTTTAACAAGTAACAGCCATGCTACATCGGAAAATAGTTTCTATTCTCCATCAGTATATCATTGTCAATGGCTGTGCTGTCTCAAAAGAAGCACTTATCTCATACACTTTATTGCTTGATAGCTTGCTGATTGCTTTTACAAAGCAATAAATTGATGGCCTGATTCAGCAGTGACATTAGGTTATGTTCACTTTCTGTGATTGATGTTTTGAATTAGAACTCTAACAGTCTCCTCTGTTTGGAAATATGAAAATCCAAACAGGCAAACCTGATGTCACAAATAAAATGACACAATGGATGTCAGGCAAGTGAGATTTATGCATTTAAATATCTAACTAGCTTTCTTCTTTATTAAAGTTTTCGTAATTTATTGTTGAAGGGATTGTCTTTCAGTTAAAAGAATCCAGCCAAATAAGGAGAGATGAAAAAAAAACAATAAAGATGAGAGTAGAATTTCCATGCTATAAATTGCTGCAGTAATACAAATGCATGTAAAGGTGAATAACAAGAACATATTAATTATTTAGCTCTCAATTAAATAAATTGAATTATTTAAACATTTTCCTGCAAGTTTTAAGGTAAAAAGCAATTTTGTTCTTTTTCACTGGCTCAAAAATTCATCTATCAACCATAGTAGCCTTTTTATTATACATCATTTTGAAATGATACTTAAAGTAGTACGGCAAAATAAAAAAGGTGAAAGAGGGAAGGGCAACTGCTAACTGTCTTTCACTTTTTCTTCATGTTAAATAAGTTAAATACTAACTAATCTTAAAAATGGGAACAAAATTCTCCAAGAAGTTAAAATTCAAGTTAAGCTGTCTCATTTTGCATTTAATGACCTTCTTCTGCCTCGTAGGGCTTGTCAGCTTAAAAAAAAACCCATATGAACATTAATAAACAAAATAAAGAAAAACCTCAATCTACTGACCATCACAGGTGCTTGGAAGTAGTTCTCCCCTCTAGATGCTAAAGTTTTGAAAAAGTGCTGTCATGTGGGGAACATTTCTGAAATAACTGTTCTTACATATGCATCACCCGGCTCCCTTTGTGACATATGCAGCTCCTTGACACCATGCATAAAACGCATCCCTGACTGCAGTGCAACTCGACAGCTGAAACAGGAGAATGAGGAAAGCTCTACTTTGCCATGCCTTGAGTCTGCTGGATAAATATCTGTAAAATAACAGCAATAGCCCTGATGGGTTCCTTGAATCGAACTATGGCTTGAACAAGGTTGTTACACCTCAGTTTCCATATCTGTAAACTGAGAATGATATTCCTGACTAACTCTTGATGCTGAAACTGTGCACATTCATTTTCTGCCTTTTTTTACTGGCCTTTTATATTATACAAGTAACATTTAAGTGATAGATACTTTTAGCAAAAGGTAAAGTGTGGTTGGCATCTACTGACAGACTAACGTTCTTATCACTGAAAGGGCTATGAAATGCAATAAATTTCACTTTTGGGTACAACATAAATCATAGGCCATTCTTTTCAATAGGCTTTGTGCCAAAAATACAGTGAGTGGAAACTACAAATGAACTGTGCTTTTATGCAATACCACATTTAACTCTCGTGTTTTCCTTTAATTGCTCCAACCTTTACGGTCTGTAAATTCTAACACAGACTGAAGAAAACTTTGTCATCATGACCTTATGAAACTTCGGTTATCAAAACAATTCATAAGCCTATCAACCTAGTCTGGTATAGTTCAATTTCTCATTAATATTGTTATGCTTTATACTCTAGGGGTTTCAAACATATGTATATTTTCAAAGTATTGCTTTACCACTTCACAGAAAATCAGCATTGTTGAATTCCCTCTAATTATACCTTTTTTGTTATTTTTTAATTTATTTCCACCAAAACTTTGAAAGTATTTATACAAAGACTTAAATATGCACTTTCATGACTTTTTAGTATCTCTTTCCTGAGGGCAAAACCCCACAACACCATACTTGTAAGGTCTATTAGGTCTCTTTTTGTATAATCACACCAAAACACAGTGGTGTTAGGTTGAGTGTATTTGGTTGTTCTCAGTGTGCAGCCACCCTGCAGGACAGGGAATGGTGCCACACCTTGCAGTTCCAATGCCATAAATACCCACTGCAGACACTGACTGCAGCCTCACAGCACACCGGTGACCTCTCAGTAGCAACCAGGACACAGGCACAGAGTGGGCGATCCCTCTTTGTTCTGACATTCAAGTGTTTTGATAGAGCTGTGGCCAATTTCTCCTTTCTTCCTTTTTCATTTCTTTGCACTGCAGTGGCAAGAGCCTGCACCCTTGCTGCGCTTCACCTCATGCATGTGTCTGCAAAGTCTCCGGAGCAGTGGATCATGTTCCCGGTGCCTTTTATATCAGCTCAGGGGGATGATTTCATGTTAGGCAAGTGCTTCAGCACCAGCATTAGGAAATCCGTCTCAAGGAGATCAGCCTTTAGTGCAATTGACAGACAGGCTCTAAGCTTAGATCTAAAAGTGGTTTGCATGTTTTAAACTTACCTTGTTGGTAGATTTTTGCTACTAGCTACCACAATTTTTCTAAAAAAAAATGTTATATAATAGTTGATACAATTATTTCTATTAGGTATGCTTTCAGTAAAATGAATAGCAGGAATCATCACCTTTTGGGAATCATCATAGAGTCACAGTGGAAGAAGCTGCAGAAATCTCTACATGGCTTGGGATTGTGGGGAAAAAGTCAACAGGTTTTGGCACTTTTGATTAATCGCTGTAGAAGAAATAAAACCTCTCTCTAAACTCCGCATAGATCTTAACTATACCAGGACTTACAAGATAAACCTTATTTGGGAATTAATTGGGAATAATCATCAAATAATCAAAGACTAACATAGACTGTTTTAAATTAAAAGTTAACCATTTGGAATAATCAATTAATCAAAACTAATTTTTGGATATCTAACTGTGGCATTGAGATTTCCTTATAATAGTCAAATGAACCTTGTAGGACAGAGCAAAATAAAAGTAAAAAGAAACTATATTAATATTATTACTATTGTTATTGCTATTGTAATAATAATAATAAATAATAATAAATAATAAAGAAAAAAAAAAACAAAAAAACCCAACACTTCACTTGTTAAGCCCTGTTAAGCCTTTTGCGTGGCACATATTCCCCACAAAGCAGTGGTAGACCTTCCCTAGATTCTCTGGTCCTGCTCCGGCAGGGGGATTGGACTTCATGATTTCCAGAGTTCCCTTCCAACCCCTAACATTCTGTGATTCTGTGATTTTGTAAACAGAACAATGTTGGCAAAACAAGACAGGGCGGAATATTTTCTGATAACTCTCTCAGGACATGTTGAAGGAATAAAGATCGTGTCATTCATGACACAAAAAATGTTAAAGAGACCAGGAGAAGAGATTATTTTGTCCGTGCACGTGTGCACACGCATACATAAAATGCTGAAAGGGAATAACCAGTGGAAGATCGAACTTAAGTGATGGTAATCAAAACCCTTTACTTGCACCTTAGAAAACTGGCTAAACTGCTAGTTTTCCTTATTTGGCCCTATCTGCTGACTGCTGCAACTTTACAGATCATAGGCAAACAACCTAATAACTCTGCAAATAAAGTAACACTGAATGAGAAAGTTTGTAAATAAGAAGAGGATTGTGTCATGTTCTTAACAGGACACAAAAGACAAAAGCCATCTAAGTCTATCATTGAGAACTAGAAAACAAGACCTCCAGTTGACATACTGCAACAGAAGGAAAATTTCATTACATTTCCATTCTTCTTACCAGCATGGGCGTTACTAACCAGGAAATTATAATCAACATGTAGTCTGCTAATTCTTGGGCTATAATATTTTCCTGAGCCACAAAGGACAGTAGAGTAATTACTGCCTCAGAGCAAGAAAACACAATACCAGCATGCAAAATGTTGTTTGGTTTTGGATTAGAAGAACCCAGGTCTATACTGAAAGCTAGTAAGTGACTTTGCACATAATTATTTTGTACACGGAAAAATGTTAGTTTAATTCAACATGAAATACATGTACATAAAAAGAAAGCTTTGAGAATATAAAGGACCTTTGCTGTTCTACATTTAAAACTTACATTCCTCTTTTCTTACATATAGCTTTAAAATGTATTATTCTTGAAATCAAGACTATTTCATCTAAGTACACCAGAATATTTCACAAATGGGCACATCTTATATACAATTGCACAATTAATATAATAATGAATATACTTTGACTAAAAAAAAAGTACTTATAATTTCAATACTCTTTTTTGGTTAATACTTTCCCCAATGAGTTTATCAGAAAGAGGGAGATAGATACACACCAGAGTATAGAGAGAGGGAAGAGAGAAATGAAAAATGGCAAGAGTACCTGATGCATGCCACAATTTCCTTGCGACTGTCTTAAAAATACCCACAAACAAATCCAAACAAACACATACACACGCATACACAGCCTAGATAAACTTTTGCAGGTAGAAAAATGCACTGTAACACATACAAAATAGTGTGTTTCAGTCTGGTACTAAGAGATTACTAATACTAAAGTCCTTGTGCTGGTCTTCCTGAAAGCAGATTAAAAGCCAAAAAAGATTTGTAGTTTCATTTTGTGTACCATTAAAGGAGGATTTTTTTTCTTTTCCTCTGAACTCTTCTGGTCATTGGGAAGGAAGATTGACTAAAATTGAACTGGTTTGCATCTTTTCCCATGTTGTCTGCCCCACCTCCACCCTGAGGGGAAAGGGAGAAAAGAGAAATAAGCCAAAATATATCCTTTTTCAGCACACGGTATAAAATAACAATTAATCACTGAAAACTACTTAGATGTGGAAAGTAACACTTTTCCTACAAGCCTACAAACCCCAGATGTGTTTAATACAGCAATAATGATGTATTTCCTTGTTTGTCAGGAAAACTCTGAAATGAAGTAAAATAGTCTCAAAAAAATTAATAAAATCATTCCTTCATCTTACAAAGAAGCACTCAGTAAGTAATATTCATAGTCGAAGAAACTTGTCTTTATTTATCAGTAAAGTTTACCATGTAAAACAATAATGCATTCGTAGGATCCAAAGCCCTACCTCAGACACAGCTCTTGATGATTGATGTGTCCCTTTTTCCAAGTCTATATCCTGTTTTTCAGTAAGTGTTACAGCTCTGACTCCACGGATCTAAATGTTCTCATCTGATTAGATTAGTTAAATGCCAGCTCTCGAGGCTGCAGTAGCTGCTATTAAGCTATTGACTGGAAAGCTGGGCTAAAATATCAAGGTTCACAAGCACTGTGAGTTCCTCTTCTCCCCCTCCTCATTCCTAAACCTTGAGGAATTTAAGATATGGAGCTCTTCCTACATCTGAAAATCTGACCATTAATGCTACACACAAACAATACCAATTGAATAAATCAGCTAAATGAGGAGTCTCAATTAAGTAGAACTGTGTTGAAAGTGGAGAACCAGGCAGAACATGAAAGATTTCTTTCAGATTTGACTACAGAGTTGAGTTAATGGATATGTTTTGAAAGCAGTGGGTTTTGACTTAATTAGACAGGGAAAAGTAAAACAAATAGGATTTCTGGTTTATTTGATATATTGAGACAGACATCAGTATTATTGCACTTTTTTACCATTCTAATATTATTCTTCAACTTTATTCTTCTGCAATGTGCCATCAAAAATTGATTTTTCTAGTAACAAATATAAATTGTGCCCCTGGCTCCCCTTACCCGCTGGTTGGGAAAAGTGACATATTTTCAATTCTCTTCAGATTCCTACACCAATAACAGTATCCGAGCCCTTTTGAGAATTAAACATTTTTTTCCTCATTTAATTTATGATCTAATATGGATTCTGAGCATTCTTCACACATACTGAGAAGAAAGAAAATATGTATACTAAAGTTCTTGGTGGCATTTCTTATTTTATTTTAATGAGCTCTCAGGCTATATGTTCCTCTAACAGGAAAGGAAGTTGAAACATGCTTCACATTTAGACTTGAAATGAGTGATCCTAACAATTTGCTGAAAACAAAACCCCAACAGATGAAGTACAACTAATTATGCTACACAGAAGAGGCAAAGATCCTAAGAATTTTAAAATGCAGTGTCTTCTGAAAAACTGTGACCACAAAGGACCCTCATAGTCATAATAGAGAAAATGTAGTTAAGCTTTGGAAAAAGTTTGTTTACATCTAACATCTAAAAGTGACTGATGATAGCATTTCTCTATAGGACACATAAGAATTATTAATGTCAGATATAAAGTTTTATACATTATTCTGTCATAATTTCTTAAGTCTGACCAGGGGAGACATCTAGGGGTGAGAGGTTTATTCTGTACTTGGTGTCCCTGCTGAGATTGCCGGCTGGGGAGCCAGCAGCTCTGGACAGGCTAATAGCAACACATTGCACACATTGCCAATGCATTGCACACGCAAAAAAATTACTTTTCAGTTATTCAATCTCTATGTCCAGAATTAGTGGACTAAACACATCTCAAAAAGACCACATAAGTTTTTCAGTATCTGAAATTACGTTGAATTTGCCCACATCCAACAAGAAGTTCAGCTAATAAATTAACTTTAGTTTTATTTTATTGATTCTGCATTTAAATTTGAAAGGCTGAGGAAGCATCTGATTCATAAAACTGCATCTTGATACGTTTTTTTTTAAACGGTGTTCAGGAATCCAATTATCTGAAAAATAGAAGAACGCATGAAACGACACTACCTCGTAGCTTATCCATGTTGTACTGCTGCAATAGAGAGTAAATGCAGAGCTTTGGATGGAGCAGGGAGTGAGCCCCAGTTCTCTCACATTCTACCCTTTCCCCATGTAACCAAGTATTTTGAAGCAAATCATGTGCCTAATGCACAGGTCAAAATCCTCCTTTTGTATTCTATGTTCTCTTTGTAGCAAGGAGAGTGGGAGAATGAAATAGTTGTATAAATTGAGAAAGGCCAACTCTGATCATGAGTCAGGGACCTGTTGCTCCTTAAGCTAATACATATTTATCAGTTTATACACAATAAATGTATCACAACATTTTGTTGCACTCTAAATTAAAATTTTGGAGGTGTGATTAAAAATCAGCCTGTGTATACATCTTTGTGTATATAACACATAAAATATATTACGTTTATGGCACATCATCATTTTAAAACTTCTGCTGTTTGCATTCAGATTTAAGTTCTTAAGGATAGCTTTAAATAGAGCAAAACAGGCAGTTGGCTAGGAGAAGTATCATCCCTCTTTCTGCTTTGTCTATATCATAGTGTTAAAAAAGAAAAAGGTTCCCAGAGCTGCCCTCATACAGTGTGGGCAAGGAAAGGCAGGGAAATATAAGGCAGCAACCTCTCCCTTCTCCTCTCCACAGGCAATAGATAAAGCCTGCTCTGAAGGGTCCTCCCAAAAGTTTTTGATCCTAGTCCTGTCTCTTCTCCCTGCCTTTCTCACTTCTTTCTGCGACAAAAATGAACCAGCCTCACTCTTCGTTCTTGGGGTAGAATAAAAAATAATTCTATCTGTGCTTCTGAGAGGCTTTGGGTCAGACGTACTGAACCATCCCTGCTTCAAGAGCAAACAAACAAACTGCCCCCCACTTCAAAAGCAAAAAGCCCCTATTACCATATCAATGAAAGCACATAAACAAAAGACTGGATTTTTTTTACATATTCCGTCCCTTCAATTTGATCTCCTGCAGACTGCACACAGCAGTCAGGAGCCAACATACTCATAACCAATGTACTCATTGGGCAGTGTAAAGGTCTGTAACAGGCTCTGCCAGTGGGGATGAACCCATAGGTTCCCCAGCCATTTGCCATTGACATTACACAGCCACACCAAGTGAATGATTTCACTAGAAAATTTATTCCTCTGAAATGACAGACTGCATCAATACTGAATTTTCTGATATTTCAGGTT
Organism: Apaloderma vittatum; assembly: GCF_000703405.1. Lineage (NCBI taxonomy): Eukaryota > Metazoa > Chordata > Aves > Trogoniformes > Trogonidae > Apaloderma > Apaloderma vittatum. The sequence continues at coordinate 28,292 of NW_009697392.1, read as the reverse complement.
TCTTAGGGATTAATGAAAAAGAAAACAAGAAACATGCTTATGGCTGAAATAGCTAGGTTAGCACTGACCCAGGTGGACTTTCTCTCCCAAAATAACTTCATCATATATGACATAAAATATTGGTACTTTTTCCACCTGTCATTTTGAGCCTCATGTGCCACTCCAGGCAGCTCACTTTGCCTTTTAATATCTCTTTTTATCCATCCTCGCCTTTAAACTCTGCATGCATCAATGTTTTTAAATTCCTTTATATGGTGCCAAAAGTCTCAACTACCATTCCCATGCATGGAAGGTATGATATTAGTATAGTCTGGAGGAGTCATACAGGCTACAAAGACAAGCCCTCAAAAGTCAAGAGTCAAGTGCTACCACTACAGTTTTCCATCTAATAAACATATTTTGGTGCAACACATAGTGACACACATGGCTCCAGGAGAGTCAAGTTTTACCAAAACACAGGAAGACTTGCTCACGGATTTTTTCTTATAATTGAATAAAAAACCTGCAGAATGAACACTTAACAAATATATTTTATGTACATTAAATTTGCGCTGCCTAATGTGTTACATCCACTCCAGCTCACGTGTAGCTCCACCGGTTTTTCTGTGCACCTGCTTCCAATCCTTCTTCCAAGAAGCTTGGTGCTGCTAATGTTGACTCATTCAAAAGTCAAGATGAAGTAATAAACTCCATGAAAACTTCACTTACAATGACGTATGTAGTGTGCATGATGGATTTGATTACAGTTTACTCTGTATTTTGTTTTACAAAGAAGAAACAAACAGTAAGAAAAGCTGTTTGCTCAAAAGCAACAAGTTTCCTTGTTCCCTGTGCTGTAATAAAACAGAGCCTTAGTAATTGGAAAGCCATTAGTGGTTTTCAGCATGCTAAGGAAAACTTGCAGACAGTTCCACTTCAAGGATCTGGCCAAATTGGGGTCTTGTCACAAAAAAGTGACTTGTCTGTAAAAAAGTCAATGTCTCGGTGTGTGATGGCTATGCTGAAAGTGCTGCTCAGAAATAAAGAGCATTACTTCTCTGTATTACTTCTACAGCTTGTATATCACTACTTGAGCAGGTCACCATCTTAAACACATTAGCTACAACTTCTTGAAGCAAGCCAGAGAATCACTATGATTTACTTCCTGTTTCTACAATCAGGAAAATGAGAAATCCAAATTGTGCACAGTCTGTAGTACATAAACTAGATGAATCTACCACATATCAATCTGCTCTTGTAAAGCCTGGATTTTCTCTGAAGTATAGGTCAACAAATATTGTGAGGAATTTAGCTTTGCTGTTTAATGTTAACTAATCAGGACAAGGGGAAGGAAGTAATTAGTGACTTCTAAATGTGGTTGCAGAGTAGAGAGATACTTCCTAAAATTATTCCTGGCATTTTTACTAAGATAGATAAAATAACTACACGTCAGGAATTAGTACTGCTGCATTTTCCTTCCTTTCTAAAAATATAACCCTCTGCCTACTCAAGTGTTTATCACCTCTCTTTTACATAGCTCATTTCTAAGCCTGCATTTGGTTAACAGGTTTGCTAGATTTCTGCTGAATATCCTTGATTAGAAAGAGTTGTCCTGTATTTTAACCTTCAAAGAGAATTGTAAAGATATAGACAAGCACTGTGAAAAATTATCTATTCAGAAAGTCCAAGACATTATTTTTTTTTAGTATAAATCCAATGTTAAAGGTTACCTTGGACAGTGATATTCCGCTAGCATTATTAATTGTGCTTTCAGACTAAACACCTATTGGCAGGCTTGCCACAGATATGATTCGACTTTTTAGTAAATTAAAAAGTTAATTTCATGATTCTAAATTCTGAGCATACCTGGGCTGAAGAGAAAATGGAAAATTTCTGTGTCTACATCCTTCTCATAAATTGAAAATATGACATCAGTCTTGAGTTCAGTCATAGTTAGAGTATGCAGATTCAGAGTCTTCATGTAGTTTATGCTAGCTAATATTTAGACACCTATTAGTTAATATTTAGATACCCATACAGTTTATTAGGTCATGCTGCAACAAAGGAGATAGAGTAATAACTTAGAATGAAACTAGGACCTACTATCAGAGGACCTTAAAGGACATTTTTTTAATAATGCTTCATGTTAGAAATTTCATTCAGGACTTTGTACTTTTTTTATCTCATAGAAAAAGTTATGCAAGCTCTTGAGATGAAACACTATCAGAGCTGGGTTCCAGTTGTGAGTTGCCAACACTGGAAGTTACTGAAAAGATTAATGAAAACATGTCATGTTATCCTAGAACATGTTGTAGTCATTCAAATTCTCTTCAGGGAGTGAAGATCTCAATATGGCTCCATGGTAATTGCAGGCAAATGTCAACTTGGCATGTTCACCTGCAGTTATACATTGTCAAGGCAAAAAACTGCAGGTCTGTAGGCTTTGGCAGAACGTTCATTATAGCTGTCGTATGCTTCAGGAATCTTATTTTACAGTGAGGTGGCAGAGAGATTGCTTGTTTTTTGAGGGTTACCTCAATTTTTTAGAATTTATCTTTAACAGTTTTTAACTAGGCAGGGGGATCAGTTGACTTGACTTGCTTGTCAGATACATATTTTATGAACGACTTCAACTGGTAGGGGAGCTCCAATTAATCCTTTGAGAGCAAGAAGGGTAGCCCGACTGAGACATACACTCAAGCAATGTACTTCTCTTAGCAAGAAACTCTTGTAGCTATCAAAAAGGCCGGCTTCAAAAATAGAATGGTAATGTCCTTCAGCATCTAGCAAGTTTTGTGGAGATGTCAATCTGTGAGCGTCACTAATAATTCATAAGCAAAATATATATATACATCCACAAGATGAAGTCTGTAATTTCATAAAGATTTCAAAGTAAGGTTAAACTCACAGACTTTCATGTCTTGGATTTCTTTTTGAAAGTGCCCCTTTAACAGCAAACTTCTCTATATTCACATGTTCACATGTAGTAAAAGAAGCAATGCTTTTTATTTTCAAATTTAATTCAATAAAAACTTTAACTATTGCTTTTAATTTTCTGAAGGTAACACAATTTCTGGTTTGGTTGCACCAGAGACAGTAGGACCCCTAGCAGTATAATCAGTTTCTCCTGTCACTGCTGGCCATTGAGGACTGATTGCTGATACTGTTGCAAGTGATGACTGACAGATCTTATATCAGGCTGTTCCAAAATCTGATGACAAGGAATGAAAAAAAAGCATGTTGAGCAGAAAGGCCTGACATACGACCTTAATTTTCCTCAGTCTTGGGATCTTTTTTGGGGTGATTGGCCAAACGAGGTGAAATAAAATCTCAGGTTAGATTCAAAGATGAAACATCCTGATCCCACACTCTCTGCGGCCTAAGTTGGTTCCCCACTATCATGCTAGCAACTAACCAGCAGTCACGGCTTAACATACTTTGACTGCACTGAAATGTTAAGGCATGATGAGAAACTTGATGTTAAGACATCATTTTGAGGCATAGGAGTTAACACCTACTGAGATAAATGGACTTGTTCTCATTCCTCAGATTTTGATGTCAGTCAGCAGGTATAAGGAGAGATCACTTCATTTTCACTGAGCAAAAGACTTCTTCCTCATTTCTGAAATACAAAATTAACAGCAAAGAGAAGATACCAACTGCTTCTAGTTAAATCTTGTCTGGTGGGAAATCCTGACTGACTGGGGTTGTTTAGCCTGGATTGGAGTTGTTCAGCCTGGAGAAGAGTAGGCTCCAGGGAGACCTTACAGCAGCCTTCTAGTGCTTAAAAGGCGACTAGAGGAAAGACGGGGAGGGACTTTGCATCCAAGAACAAAGTGATGGGACATGGGGTGACAGGTTGAAACTGAAAGAGGCTACATTTAATTAAATATTAGGAAGAAATGCTTTTCTGTGAGGGTGGTGAGAGACTGGAACAGGTTGCCCAGAGAAGTTGTGGATGTCCCCTCCCTGCAGTGTTCAAGGCCAGGCTGGATGGAGCTGTGAGCAACCTGATCTAGTGGAAAGTGTCTTTCCCATCGCAGAGGGATTGGAACTAGATGATCTTTAAGTTCCCTTCCAGCAAGAACCATTCTATGGTTCTGTGATTTGTTGACATGACTAAAAATTACTATTATTATGAAAACAAACAGGCTTAACTTGACTATCAGCTACTAAAGCCATGTCAGCTATGCAAGGGATAAGATGCTTTTCATCATAACTTCTAAAATATTCCTGATTAATGTTAACCTTTTGCTTTTAGAATAAGCAGTCATATCTTTACCATTATTTATGGTGGAAGACAAGTTCTATTGTTAGAATTTTGTCATATATCGTCCAAATGATCAAATTTTACATGCTTCATAAACATACTCATTAATACATTAGGGAAATTTAAGAGATGAATTGTAAAAAACTGCGAAGTTTGAAAGAAAGAGAGGAATAAAAACAATATTTCCAGTGCCTCAGCTACTGATTTTCAGGCATTTAATGGAAGCCAAAAATTTACAGTCTGATTTTTATCCATTGTTTGAAACTCGTTATATTGACCACGTTTGCTGAAATCACGGAGACAAAGACAGACACAAATTTTGGAAACTTCAAGAGGAATATTTTTGTTATTTATAATTATTTACAGTGAACTACAGTAAATAATGCACAACAATTGAATGTAGTACAAAAATATCTTTGACATTGAAATCAACCAAAATAAACTCAACAAGGCTGTTCAGAGCAAATGTGTCAGATATGTTATTTACAGTTGTCATCAACTCAATAGATGTTACCCGAGCTCCTTTTAATATGCCAGTCTTTCTAAACAACTTCATGTGCAAATATTTTATATATAGATATACACATATAGAGATACACATACATATACATATTTCATAAATATATGTTTTTAAAAACACATAAACTGGCGTTAAAGAATCTCAGATCTCCAGTCATTATATATTACTTTGCTTCTCAGCTAGAGATCTAAGGGAGCCCTGGATTATTTCCTAACAAATAGAGCTCTTTTTAAGAAATACTATTGCAATCTAAAGCAGCATAAACTAAAGCTGCTTTTTTGCACCTTGGAGAATAACAGACCCTGAGCCATGGCTTCTGCTGGGTAATTTAGCGCAGTACCAGCTGTATTAATATTTACACTTTATTTATCTAAATCATCTATACACTGAAATAATTCATGGTGCCATTGTACCAGTTCTTGCTAAACGATAATTACTGAAACTGACACAAAATAGCTGATTTGTAGGTGGCCTTAGTCTTTAAAAGGATCTTGTTAATGGAAAAGACTCTTGATTCATGAGTGTAGTTTAATGCAAAGCAATTTTATGCCATGGTAAATTACCATCAAAACATAAAAAAGAAATGAAGGCACGTTGTTCCCAAAATTAATCAAAACTGTCTTGAAAGCTTCTTGATTTGCAATCTAAAATACAAATTGACAGAAATAAAAACTTAATATAAAACACAAAGATAAAGCGTCTGAATATTTGCCAGGTAAGTACTAATAGAATGTATTTTATGGGGAATTAAGACTGCAGATAAAAACTAAGAATATTTAAATATTTTATAAGAGCTCTTGAGAGGTGAATCTTCCCTTCCACCAACATAAATTTACCCTTAATTTCTTCTAAGTGATTGTACGAGTACTTGAAAAATAGTTTAGAGTTATCAGAAATGCCCATCAGCTTACACTGGTAGTGGTGCTAATGCATTCAGTAGCTGCAGGACTGCAGAACCACACTTCAGTGTGCAGTTATTTCTCTGCTCCTTTTTGCAGCAGACATTTCAATCACAGGTGGAAGGTCCATTCTTTGAAGTAGTATAGAGTATCATTACCTCTTAGACAATAATAGATGTCTTCATGCAACTTGTGGTAATACATGTAAAATGCCAGAATATCTGTCAAAAATTTTACAGATTTTTTTTCTATAAAGGAGATTAGTATTATACCATAATATTACTGATAAAAGTATTTTTTGTATGTTTCATTTTCTTATCATTTTATGTATTGTCTCACAACTATAATAACCATTATCCAGAGATTCCCAGGTTCACCATTGTGTGCACTTCCACAAACAGTGAAATAAGTTAGGAACCCTTCTAACTATGTCTAGACATAAGGATCAGAAGCTGGGAATGCTAGACCAGGCTGAAATCTAGAGAGGCCAGTAACAAGGCTGAGGGAAGACCTGAAAGTAGGTTGTAGAGAAGTGGGTGTCAATCTCTTCTCCCAAGTAACAAGAGATAAGACAAGAGGAAATGGCCTCAAGTTGCACCACAGGCGATTTAGATTGGATATTAGGAAAAATTCCATCACCAAAAGGGTTGTCAAACTTTGGAACAAGCTGCCCAGGGAAGTGGATGATTTACTATTCCTGAAGGCATTTAAAAGATGTGTAGATTTTGTGCTTAGGGACATGGTTTTGTGGTGGACCTGGCAGTGCTAGATTAACAGCTGGACTCGATATTAAAGGTCTTTTCCAACCTAATAAATTCTATGACTCTTTCCACACCTCCTGAATGCTTTGGTTTCGGAAGAAAGGAAAACCAAGAGAAAGAGCAGCACAAGGGCTGAGGACTATTTGAGCAACCTCCTAGCCTGGCTAACCAGAGAGATCTTGGCTACTGACATTGCTGTGGTGCCTAAAGACAGCACTGAGGCAGAGTGAGTTCCATGTGAGTCTGGGTCTTTTCTGCCCAACCCAGGCTGGGGAACCCAGGAACCCCACCTGTGGCACAAGCTCTGACAGCTCACAGTCTCTCTGACTCTGGTAACTGTAGACAAAACAACTCAAGGATCTTCCCCAAGTTGGGGCAGCTGGCTGATCCCTTTGGCTTTGGGAAAATCCAACAGGACAATTTTCCAGAATATTTTACTAATACAAATTATCTTTCAATGCAATTTTTTTAATAAATAAATTTCTGTATTTCAAAGATCAGTGTTTTCCTTAGAATAGAAAGTTTCGTTCAGTTGTACTCACAGCTGAAACCATGTCAATCAAACTGCAGTTTGCATGTACAAACGTCAGGCTTTGTCCATCTTTGTGAACAATTGTTAATCTCTTATATACCTTTTTTCCTAGCACAGTCCACTTCTGCAAAGGTAGTTATTGACTTTGTGGATCACTCCAATACAACCATGATCAATATGATAGCAAAGACCTCATGAGCATTAATTCATCCTGATATCAGAACAGCGATTACAGGAGGTAAAGTACAGGACCAAAATTTGAAATATTATGATAGAATTATTGCAACTTCCTACCAAGTGAGTATCAGACAAATTTTGTGCAATAAATGAAGAACTCTTGTCAGATGGAAAGTCAAAGTCCTATTCAAGCAGAATCCAAAGGACAATTCTATGCATAAATTGAACTTCTTTCATAACTTAGTTACTACTTTACAAACTTAACAGGTTTCTTTTTACAGATTTTAATCATGAGAGAATGTTATATCTGAGGCCCATCTCTACATCAGTCCAATTAATCTGAGACTTGAAACCTGCATTTTAATCATTGGTAATCTTTATGCCCTCTGATAAAAAGTTCAGATCTGGACTTAAACTCTGTAATTGAAATGTTTACTTTTATCGCATGTGGATAAACAGAGAGGTAGCTTTAGTCTTTCCTTCCCAGGAAATGTTGAGTAGTAAAACCTTATTTAATGTGGTACTCAGCTAGTATTACCTGTGATGGGTTTGTGTCTTCTGAGTTTTTGGTAACCAGAGGTGAGGTCATGGGTTGACTCCTTCAGAGAAACTTACAGAGTCTTCCTCAGCCAGGAAAACTGTCCAGACCCACCCCTTGCTAAGACCACTCCAATCAATGCCTTTGTGAATCAATATATATAAGCTAGTCTCTCTCCCTTTTCCTATCTTTTGTGTTGAGTACTCTATTTTTGTTCTGGACAGGGGAGTGGGGTGAGAGAGAGCAAATACGTGGTTGGTAAGGAAGGGCAGGGGGCAGAAAGGTACCAGAGCTGATCATTCCCTGTTGATCATGCAGAGGACTAAGGAGGTAGATGGTTGTGAAGGCATCTGGGATGCAACCTGTGGAAGATCCCAGGCCAGTGGAGAGAGAGACCATGCAGATGACACACCCCAGGTGAACTGCAACTCTAAGTGCCGAAATGGAGCAGAGGACACTGCAGCTCACGGAGGGGTCCCCAGCTGGTGTGGTGGACTCAGGTGGAGGACTACCTCCCATGAGAGGGACACCAGGTGGCAGAATGGGAAGGCCGCAAGGAGACCTCTGCCTGAGGAAGGTGGGTGGACCCAACACCCCATCCCTTAGCCCCCTGCACCACTGGATGGTAGGAGGTAGCTGGGAAGGAAGGAGAGGTGGGAGGAAGGGGTGGTTAAGATTTGTTTGTGTTTTATTTCTATCTCTTGCTCTGATCTAGTTGATTTGGTTAAACATGTGCTGGTAAATTTAATTCATGGGTTTTTTCTTCCCAGATATACTTTGCCCTTAACCACAAAGGGTGAGTGAGACCCTCCCTCTCCTAATCACAATCCTTGAGTCTTTGTATTTTCTCTCTCCCAGTCCGTAAAGGGAAGGGTTTGCAGATAAGCAAGTGGCTGCATAGTTCTCGTTCCCGGTTGGGTAGGCTCAAACTATGAGGTGCCATGCTAAGGAAAATTTTGCAATGCATTTTGCATTCTGTAAACAGGCAATGATTGAGTGTAATGGAGTTCAAAGTGTCATCTGAAGTCAAATCCCAGCTGAAAAACTAAGTGTAAAAGAGCAGTCCATTTTAGAAGTAATATATTACTACTCTTGTTCTTGTTTCCAGAGTAGGCATATTCAATTTTTCTGCTGATTTATTAACAAAAGAAAAATGGTATCTCTCCATTTAGTGATTAGTCATTTAGTGATGGCTCATAAGTACATGTGAAAAGTGTCTATGGTGGGACAGAAGGAAGACCTCTGGGCTATGATCCTAACTGATTCTTACTATAGACTCTTTCACCTTCTGCTACAAAATTGGCTTTCAGGTAAATATTAGCACATCCAGAAAATTAAACTACTTCACTGAAAAGGAAACTTTATCTTCAGTTTCTTCACTTGTGACAATTTGTGTTATAAACAATCACATTAGACATCATGCATAACATCAGGGGCTCAACTTCAAAGAGAGAGCACTAAAGCAAGTAATTACTTTTAACAAATCAGTTATGCAGTATTTTAATTTCAAAGTACTGTACAAATGCTTCTAACAAGTGAGAACAACTTCACATATGTGTGCAGTCTTCTGGCTAGCTTAAAGCAGACTGTATACTTGACCTTTACTTCAAAGGAAAGTTAAAGGACTGCATGGAGACACTGTCACCAGAAGATTTAAGCAAGGTACAAGCAGCTGTCTTCCAGTGTCTACAAAGAAATTCCTTTATTTCCATCGAGTATTTACAACAACTGTGATCTGTCTTCATGTCATACATAATGGGCACACACACAATTAGTTAGAAGAGAATTTGATACAATGTTGATTCTAAAAATTAATGTATCCCTATAATCAGCGGTAAAAAAGTGGTATTGGAAAACCCACATTGCCTCCCACTTGTAGAATGCTGCAACAACAGATACTTAGGGAAGGGATTTAAATCAGCAACAATGGCTTTACTGACAAAAGCATCTAGGGATGGCAGGTAGCCACGAAAATGCCCATTTTGCAAGTGAAATGTAGCATTCACGTACCAGAATAGTCAGTGTTCAATCTTCACTCACTTTTCCCTTAAAAAAATGAGTGCTGTAACTACTCAGCCAGAGGACAGAATCTTAAGTATTCAGCCACGTCTGTCAATCCCATACCGCCGATTGAGAAATACAGCAAAAAGTGAACCCTTTGCAGACAGACACCTGAGCATACAAATTATTAGCCGATGCTTTAACTGTGATGCTTACAAAAACCATTTCACAAAAGATTCATGTACATGGAAATGGAGGCTAAATTAATCAGATAAAATTTTCATTTACAGAACAATTTAAGAGGTCCAGCACCTTGAAGAAAATTCACCTTTCCACATTCAGTCTGTACTAAAAGACATGTTACAAAATAAAGACTATAGACTACTGAAGACAATCGGTCAGACTGCAGGATTCAATAGGACAAATTTTATCTCCAGTGTCATCCTATCTGAGATACACCTGAGATTAATTTACTATGTTGTCTATGTAGGGCAGCACTAGAATGAATGCATCAACCTTTTAAACCTGAAGTGTCACTTTCATGCCATATACACTCTCTAGTGCTGTGTCTTGCTTGAATCAAGAGTGATGGGTTAAGTTTTCTAGCACTTATTTTAAGCAACAAACACTTGACAAAGAAAATGTACAGAAGATTTGGTTTGCTATTTCCTCTCTTAATAGCAAAGTTTTGAGAACAGCAGCAGCTTTGCTTGCATCTATACCTTTGCATATAAGCATTGGTGTAATTCCCAAAATAGCAAAGAACCTAAAGATCAATAATGCAACAGCATCTTGGTAGGCCTTCCACCTGCTTACAGAAACACAGAGTTACACAAAAGGTTTAAAAATAGGGTGCTTAAAACACACAGTCAAAGATCAAAAGAAATTACGAATTCCTTCCTCTTGCATCAGATGGATTCAGAATTTACCTTCTGAGGTACACGATCTGTTTTGAGAAACAATGCATGATGCTTTGAAATGGGATTAAAAGCTATTACAGTATGACGGTATTACCCACAATGCTGATACCAAGCAAGTAATATAGTTCCATTCTTTAATGAATAGTACATCATGACTGTTACTGCCATCTACTAAAATCCAACTAAACTCAAATATGTATATATTAAACTTACATTTATGCTTTTGCCTAGCAAAAAAAAGATGTTAGTATATGAATGCCATGGTGGGCATGAACACTAGACACTGTCAGAAACTGCAATGACATTTGCAAAATCAAGGCATAAATGCTTCCCTACTATTTGTTCAACTGAAACAGATACAGTTTTCATATGTAGAGATACGACATGACATGACATGATATGATATGATATGATATGATATGATATGATATGATATGATATGATATTTATTAAGAACTTTGGGAAAACCAATGTTTTGCCTCACACTAAGTTGTAGAGGATGTGCCAAGACAACTTTAAGATGGTTTTATGACTATTTTAAGGAAAAAACTAAAAGCTGCTTATTTCTAATTTATATATTAGTTTTTCCTGGATCTGGTCAAAATAAAATTTGTGTTGAAAATAAAAGAAGTCTCTCAGTGTTACAGACTGCTAACTAATGTTTAGACTTTAATAGTCTAAAAGCAGTACTTTGGTGAGTAGCAAGGGAGTTTCAGCATGTGCTTATGCAAGTAGAGGAAGCATGCTTATGCTTTAAGGAAACTACAAGAGAAGACACTCTTAAACTAAGTTGTTGTATCCTAATAAGAGCTACTGTTATGCCCTCACTCCCCATTTAATCCTTTCCCTCACATTCGGTAGTCATAGTCATCATGTCAAGTTTAATGTATTGATTAGAAGCATTACCATTTAAGAAATTAGTGGATCCTTTTAATGTCTACTCCAAAATTAAGAGACAAAATCTGTGTCTGTATTAATAAGGATGTAATCATTATCATTAAGTCAAAACTTAGCGGAATTATTGGCTTAAATCCAGATATTGCAAAAGAGCAAAGTTAAAGAAAGAGGAAGAAAAATGTCTCTAAAGAGACCATTGTGAACACGGACACTAAGACAAAAGGAGTTCAAAAAGAGTCTACTTCATACTGTGGATTGAGCTTCAGTTAGGATTGCTCCAACTTTTTTTCCACAACTAATTGGTTTCAGTTTCATATTGTAAATATTTCTTAAAAGTGCACATTTAAATATCTATTTATTCCAATCAAAAATTAAAGCTACATTCATTAACAGCATAACAAATTTTAAATACAAGTAAACAATAAATAGGGTTCACTTCAGTGGTTTCAAGGTCTCAGAGAGGTCCAATTTTACAATGCTGCTGCAAGAGATCTGCACTGATGTATTCCACAGCACTGTCCATTGGCTATGGTGTTTGGAAATCATGATTGTTTTGCTTCTGAATAGGTGCATTTACAATAAATATTTTGAGTTTTTCCACACGTTGCAGTAAAATATGTGTCCTATACCCATTGGTGATGTTCTCTCCAAATACACAAAGGATACAACTTTCTGCATCTCTCTTCAAGAATCCGTCTACTATAGATACCCATAAATCTACAGATTTTGTTATATCACCCACAGGCTAGAACAGTGCTCATCAGCTGAGTCAGTACCAAGAATCCCACAAAGCCCCTCCATCTCAGGACAACTATTCAGTACTATTCAGTATAACTATCAGTACTATTAATAGCCTCCACTTTTTGTTCACCTAGACATAGATTTTGCTTAGAAATTATAAGTGTTAATTTCTTGCTTGCAGTATTTTTTTCAAACATACAGGTCAGATTAATCGCTACTACATTTTTTTACATAGCTTCTACTTTTTTTGTCAGCCTAGTATAACCAAGAAGAACATTTTATACTATAATGGCATAAAGCTCTGTCTGCACAGTCTCAAAAACAATGCACTGTCTTTATATCTCATTAACAATTTTGTTTTATGACCTGTCATTCTCAGCTTTTAAACCACTGGTGATGTGTCAGTTTGATTTGGAATCAATCAGCTTGCTTAAACAAAATAAATTGTAGCACAAGGTCAATTAGTCATATAAATCTAAGACTAATACATCAATATTACTTTTGTCAAGCAGAATAGCCACCTAAAAAAGAGCATCAAAGTACTTTGACAGACCATGTTTTCCATAAATCCTTGTTAGTTGGTATCCATAATGCCAACCTCCTTTCCTTAGTATCTAAATCAGCATCTGTCCTGGTTTTAGCTAAACAGAACCAGCTCTGTTCAGTGATTTGTGCTTCTCAGCTCAGTCTCTTCTTAGAGACTGCACTTTCTGAAGTTCGCAGCATGTTTTTGCAGACAGTGTGTGCTACTGGCAGTGATAACACCTGATGTTTGCAGTTCCTGCCTGGAACTGGGATGCAGAAAGATTCTTGCTGATACTTATTCCTGTAGTGACCAAGGCCACTGCTGGCTCTTGTGTGCCATGCTGGGAATGCTGGGAAGGAAGAGGAGTCACAAGGAAGTAAAAGGTTGAACCTCCTGTGGGTAATAGACAGGACAGGTGACCAACAAGAGTATTCCATTCTGTATACATCATATTCAGTATAAAGCTGAGGGATCATGAGGGTTTAGGTCTCTCTTTTTTCTCTTCTGCAATGGTTGTCATCCAAGGAGGACTCAGTTCGATCTTCTGCCTTTCATCCCTATCCTGAGTTCCCAAATCCAGCTCCTGTAACCAGCTTCCCTCTGCCGCTGAGCTTGGGGCTTCTCCAGTGTTGCCCGCTCTGCAGCATCAGTGGGGATTGCTGTCAGGGGGGAAGGAGTAGCGAGGAGTTGGGTTTGATATTGGTTTTGTATACATGTATGTAGTTCACTATTTTTTTTTATTTCTTTATTCATTAAAGCTGTTTTAATTTTCTTTTTTTTCTAGTCCGTAACTCTCTCTGCCTCATTCCCTTTTCCTTCCCATTTGGGAAGAAAGAGGGCGTTAGAGGGCATCTGTCAGCAGTTTAGTGGCTGCCCTTAACCTGTGACAGTATCCAATATTATTTTCTTTTGTATTGATATGAAAGAATTGTAAATAACTAGATCATGGAGATTATATTTGGGAAATTCTCATTATCACTTTACTGCATGTTATTTAAGCCTGCATAATAGAGTACATCTATCTTAAGTATTGTCTGCTAAACACCCTTGGGAAATAATTTTAAAGTTTAAAGTGTTTCCTCATCATATGACTACATAGTCTTCTTTTTATCCAGTTAAAGAGAAAATTATTTTTCAGAAACTTCTGCCTTTTGACATGATTATTAGAGATAGCGTAATTTTTATATAATACTGAGCAATATTATTTTTAAGGCTTCTTTCATCTCATTGACTTAAGCTACTAAAAACTCATATGCATGCTAAAAATGTTAATAGAAAATTGAAAGTTTACGTTATATATTCATATGAAAGCTCAGCTTTATTATTGAAAGTTACTAAATTTCTTACAGTAATAATCTGACTCCAATATCATACATCTACTGTGTCTCTATCAGTAACTTCAGAAGTAATTTCAGTAGAATGAAAAGGGATTCACTTGTTTTCTGACCCCAAAAAACAATTAAGATATTAAGCAATCCTTCTCTAGTTTTTAATCAAAATACATTATGTTTTTCACATAAAAGTAAAAAAAAAGATTCAGTTGCTGAATTTACTAGTCTCTGAAAGATTACAGGAATATTTTTTCTTTCTAAAATAGTTGGAAACCAATATTAATGAGATATTTCACATTTTGGATTTTTTTTGAATAAGCAGACATCCAAATATCTTAATTTGTATGAAGAAAGACAGAGAAGTGTGCACACACTGTGTTACTTCAATATTATTTCAGCTTTCAGAACTCGGTAATAGATCAGTCGAAAATAGATGGAAAATAGATGGCAAAGATTTTAAATTTTTTTTTTCAACCAGTTTCTCTGGTCCTGAAATGTGCTTGGATTGCAAGTCTTTTGGGGGCATGAATCATATTTTCAGTGTTGTGTATGCTCAATGCTGCTTTGCGCAGGAGACACAATTATTAGTAAAATCCAATATTCTGAACTTTTAAATAAATTAATTTATCAATAACCACTAGTTTACTCTGTCAAATTTCTTAAGATGGCAGACATAGATAAGGACACTTAAAATTATGTTTCAAGTTTAATTCATATTTTTTAAAACGTAATAGACATTTTCACTACTTTGATAATAACCATTATTGTACTATTAATGTTGTATTAATTTCTAAAAGCAAAAAGATCAGACCTAACAACCCTTATTTAAAGGCAGATTGTCAGAGTTTTATGAGATAGAGCACTACGCCTGTGTCTTCTGTCAGTCAGGTCTACCACAATAAGGCAAGATTTATAGACCTTATTGTCAGAATCATATTTCTTCTGTTTTATATTGTAAACATCATTCCTATGCTTAAGTTTTCAACTTTTGAAAGAGCACACACATACAGCATCCTTAGGGGTACTTTTAAAGTCTAACTTAGTATGATTCACTTATTGGCATGAAAACAACAGTTTAATTTCTTTGAATCCTTTAATTTACTGTCTAATTCTATAGTCCAAATAGATGCTGTTGCTGAGCAATAACATACCTTAAGTAGAAGAAAGATATAGCTTCCTGCAAATCTTCTTGTATTGAAATAACCTAAGATGTTTATTGCAAGTCTTATTTTTAATAGTTAATGGATTTTGTGGACACTGGGCATAATGCCTGCTGTAAAACTAAGCCTAGATTTGCATACACAATAGTATAATAAAATCTGGACCTGCTAGTCCATAGTGGTTTTCTAGGGATAATAATTTCAGCATTAACAATTTTAACTGTACAGAAAAAAATTACACAGTACCAAACAATGCCCCCAAAGTATTCACAGAGCAGGTGTAATGAGGCCAATTTACAGGAAAAATGTCAGTGATTCCTTTTTTCTTTTCTCAGAAAAACAGCTGTGCTTTAGTAGACATGCACTTTCTTGGAATAAAATTACTTTTAAAAATTAAAATGGGAAGAACAATGTAAAGAGGAATATTTGGGAAAGAAAAAAAAAAGATGGAATGGAAAGTCTTTGACATGTGAGGTGTTAATGCCCCATTGGTCACTACTCTTTCTAGGTGCTGATGTGGGTGAAGTTAATGATGAGAAGTCAACTGACAAGATTAATAAAAGACACCAGTATAACAAGATTAAAGGAAAAATGTTCACCCTTAGAAAACTTTTCTTCAAATTGTTATTGCTCAAGCCAGTGAGTACGATGTCAGTAACTTAAATACACAATTAAAAACCTCAAGATCTCTGCAACTTTATCCACAAGCTGAGCAAAGTTTCATGAAGTCCTTGGCCTGGTCCTGTAATCCACCAGAGAACAGATGAGCTAGGGCTACCTTCTTTCACACTGCAGTGCTGCAAAACATAGAATCATAGAATCATAGAATGGCCTAGGCTGGAAGGGACCTTAGAGATCATTTTAACCCAGCCTCCCTGTCGCCAGGGACGCCACCTCTTGACTAGATCAGGCAAGATGTGGGGACCGAATGGGAATTGAACTCATAATCTTGGTGTTGTTAGTGCCATGCTCAACTGAATGAGCTAAATAGCTGAATGTATCCACGACAGAGGACTGTAAATGTTTTGAAGTATATAGTAAAACAAACAAACACACTATAACAATAACAAAACCCAACCCATCACCACCCCCCCAAGAAAAATCCAATAAAAAGCCAAAATATTTTCCATAGTATTCAGTACCTAATTTTTTCACTGTAAAAATATTCTTCTAGCCTATATCAAAGACTGAGGAATACCAGATCATTCACACCAATAAATTTTGCCAGCATGGCC
The DNA here is from genome assembly GCF_000703405.1 of Apaloderma vittatum. Classification (NCBI taxonomy): domain Eukaryota; kingdom Metazoa; phylum Chordata; class Aves; order Trogoniformes; family Trogonidae; genus Apaloderma; species Apaloderma vittatum. Next base: position 11,805 of record NW_009697392.1, on the reverse strand, counting down.
AAGCCTCAGGATACAATCTCTCTTCATTTTTCAGAAGATATAAACACAGCAAGAATAACAAAGAGTAGTAATAAAGTGCAGAACTAGTTGTTTAAAATAACCATTCCCTGACTTTTCTCTCAGAATTAAACTATTCCTTTCATATACCAACAGTGAAATGATAAACGTAAGAAAGAATAATGTAATGCAAGTGTATCAGTAAATATCCTTAAAAGACTATTTCCATAAGTATTTAAGTTATTTTTGTAGAAAACCTCCAGTCTTTTGCATAGAAAGCACCGCTATTTCAAAGCCATTTGGCTTGCTTTTATTATGTAAATTAAATGAGTTTGATAACTGTCAACAACATGTAATGCCAAATTAAATTAAAACATCCATATTGCCTTGTATTATATTAAAATGCAATGTATTTTCTAGTCTTGTGTATTGTCCCAAGGAGCCTGCCAACCATTCATTAAATTACAGACTGTGGTCTTTGGGGAGAGACTATAGCTTTATTAAGGACAATATTTAGTGAAACCATGTCATTTACATATCAAACTCATTGTCATTATACCACATAATCTAAATCTCTTATAGGACTACTTGATGGTTTCACAATTAAAAGCTTGTTAGTCACATCATTCCCCTCCTGGTTTTAATCATAACTCATATGATGTGGTACAAGCTACTTTAGATATTTTACAAGGTTGGGGACTACAAAGCTGGGGGGAGGAAGAAGGAGAGGCTGATTCTGCCTGTCAGAAAACAATCTCCACTCTAAGCAGCATAGCATTGATTATGCTGTGTTGGGCAGACAGAAGTATTATGAAGCAGAAATAGGACACATCTAGTCATAGAATCATAGAATCATAGAAAAATTCAAGTAGGAAAAGACCTTTGGGATCATCAAGTCCAACGTATAACCCTACTCTACAGAGTCCTAAATCATATCCACTCCTAAACCATATCCTCCAAAGCTACATCTAAATGAGTTTTAAACACCTCCAGGGAAGGTGACTCAACCACTTCTTTGGGCAGCCTATTCCAGTGCCTGACTACTCTTTCTGTGAAAATTTTTTTCCTAACATCCAGCCTAAATCCAACCTGTAGCAGCTTGGACCCATTCAACTCTAATTCTACTACCAATTACCTGTGAGAAGAGACCAGCATCAACCTCTTTACAATGTCCTTTCAGGTAGTTGTAGCGTGATGAGGTGTCCCCTTAGCCTCCTCTTCTGCAAACTAAACCAGCTCATCTCCTTCAATTGCTCTTCATAAGATTTATTTTCCAGGCCCTTCACCAGCTTTGTTGCCCTCCTCTGCACTTGCTCCAGCACCTTGACTTCTCTCTTATATTGAGGTGCCCAAAACTGAACACAATACTCAAGGAGTGGCCTGACCAGTGCTGAGTACAGGGGGACACTCACCTCCCTACTCCTGCTGGTCGCACTATTTCTATTACAAGCCAGAATGCCATTGGCCTTCTTGACCACCTGGGCACACTGCTGCTTCACATTCAGATGCTCGTCAATTAGAACCTCCAGGTCCCTTTCTACCAGACACACTTCTCCAAGCCTGTAGCGTTGCCTGGAGTTCTTGTGGCCCAAGTGCAGGGCCTGGCACTTGGCCTTGTGGAATCTCGTCCCGTTAACCTTGGCCCATTGATGCAATCTACCCAAGTCCCTCTGCAGAGCCTCCCTACCCTTGTGCAGATCAACACTTCCACCCAACTTGTTGTCATCTGCAAACTTACTGATGATACCTTCAATGTCCTTATCAAGGTCATCAATAAAGATATTGAACAGAAGTGGTCCCAACACTGAGCCCTGTGGGACATCACTCGTGACTGGCCACCAGCTGGATTTAACTCCATTGACCACCACTCTTTAGGCCCGTCTGTCCAACCAGTGCTTTATCCAGCAGATCATATGCTCATCTAGACCATGAGCCACCATTTTTTTAATGAGTATTCTATATGGAACAGTGTCAAATGCTTTTCGAAAGTCTAGATAGACAATATCCACTGGCTTTCCCTCATCCAATAATCAGGTCATCTTATCATAGAAGATCAGGTTTGTCAAGCACAACCTACCTTTCATAAATCTATGGTAACTGGGCCAGATCCCCTGGTGATCCTTTAATTAGCATGTGATGGCACTCGAGATGATCTGCTCCACGACCTTTCCTGGTACTGAGGTCAGACTTACATGCCTATAGTTACCCGGGTCCTCCTCCTTTCTATCTTACTTGTAGATGGGTGTTACATTTGCTACCCTCCAGTCCATTGGGACCTCTCCAGCTAACCAGGACTTCAGGTAAATTATAGATAGTGGCTTGGTGAGCACGTCTGCCAACTCTTCCCTATACTCTCAGGTGTAAGACATCCGGTCCCATAGTCTCTAACCCACACATCTCTCCTCAACTAAAACTGCACAGTAATAGTATCTTGTGTTTTCACTGTTTTGCAGCTACTGAGTTAGATGTGCAGGAGGTACCATGTGCACAGATGGTTGTACTTTGTTCACGCGCCAGTAACAACCCCCACTCCAAAGTATGAGTTGTCAGTGAGTTTACTGCATCTGAGAAAACCAGAAAAGGTGTACTAGGCAGACACAGAGAAATGTAGGCTAGAGAAAACAGTTTTCTTTATAGCACAGCATGCTTCTGAAATCATCTGAGTTTGTATTTAGTTACGTTGCCTGAGCCTTTGTGTATTGCCACATGTGGTCCCTGTTACAGGGAACAATCCTCATCCCAAATCATATCAGAAGTGTGAAAGAATCCCATCAATACCCTCTCTGTATTTCTGCCTCTGGATTGCTTCAATTAGGTCAATTACTTTAGACCTAACCTATAATCAGATGGTAGGATTTGTCCTTTGAAAGAGAAGTTATCAGGAGGAAGTGCACACCCCTTAGAGCAGACTGAGATTGCAGGATATGTCAGATAAGCGGGTAAGCATGAGTCTTTTTTTTTTTTCCTTATCCCTTCATTTTGACACTGTATTAAATCCTGCTGCAAATGCCTCTGCAGTATTTTTCAAATCCACTCATTCTGCTCTCTTCCCAAAGAAAAAGAGGAAGTTTTGACCTTGACCTTGGTTTCTGAAAGTCTGCCTTCTAAATAAAAAAACTGATCAATTTTACCTAGTGTGTCACTTTTTCCATGTGGCCAGTCTGAAGACATCATTGAGTCTTTTTGTCAACACCAGACCGAGGAGGTTTTTTTCTCAAAGTTGGACTACTATATTCTCTACCTTGGAGAAAATCCAGGGCCATATTCCACTCACAGGGAAATGACTAAATGAATGGGCTTGTCGTAGGAAAAATTCCAAGGTTATACATGTGTGTTTGTATGAAATCATTCTAAATAGCATGTAGCACTTTTCCACAATAAACATGTTGTTATCACACTCATTGTCCAGTGTGGGTGGAACACCCAGCAGCACATGTTGTGACTGTAGGTAATAATGTAAGGTTGGATTTTGAGTTGTCTCCAATCACAGCAGCAATCCATTCCTTCCTCTTCATCCTGCCAGATCCCTCTACATTTCAGTCAGCCCAAATCATCCTGTAGTGCCAAACAAATGCCCCACTTTCCCTCTGTCAGGAAAAAATAAACTCCATTTCCTGTTCAGCCTTCTCACACGCTACAGCAATTGCTCATCTTAGTTTTCTTACATCTGGCAGGTTGTGACTTCTCTGTGGGATCCCATGGCAAAGTCCCAAGATCACAAAATCTTTTACACCGTGTTTTGCTTGTTTTAAATATAATGCTTCAGAGCAAACTATTGGGTGCGAGTAGGTCACTTGCTCTGAGAAGCAGTGTCTGTTAGTTGTTTCGAGTTTGCTGTGACAGTCATGTTTTTAAAGGCCTTCACCATCTTTTTGCAGAATAAAGAGTCCTGAGCTTTGCACCCTCTGCTTTTAAGAAAACCAGTTACTGTTCTGTGATATGAATTCCTCTATCTGCTATATCTTTTTGAGAAGGTTGACAGAAATGGCACAGGATCAATACGCAGAACACCATAGACATACTGGCATAATAATTACATTTTGTTCCTAAATTCTTCTCCTGAAAATCTAGCACTAGTTTTGTCTTTCTGACCTGTCAAACTAAGCTAATGTTTTCAGAGACTCTTTCCTGGACACTTCAAGATCTTTTTCCTGAGAAGAGTCGCCTCTTTAGGGCCCATATATATCTGTTAAGAGTTGGTATTGTTTCCCTCCCTCATGTACTTTGGTTGATAGGTCTGCAGATGATAAAGGAATCTGAGCCTTGTCTGCAAGGTTTTACAGTCAGTTGTAGTACTCTCCTATTATTAGTCAACATTACAGAATTTAGCATCTTTGCCCACTTACCTAATTTTCATGACTATGAATCCGCTCAGCAGTACAAATTTTTACATATGTCTTGATATGGACTTGCTAAATATATTTGACAAATTTACTGGTATAGATTATGTGATTCATTCGTCTTGCATTTAAAGTTGAAAATAGATAAATTCAGATAAGAAATTAGTTGAAAATTAAAGTAAAAAGTCAATTAACAGAAATTATGGGGAAATTACCATCAAATAACTTACTAAAGCTACTGTTGGATTCTTTTTATGAGTAACGACTTTCAAATTAAGCATGGGAGGTTATTAATTTGGAAGGAGATCTTTCTGTTAAGTGCTATATTCTGTTACAGACGATGATAAATTTTAGAGCCTGCATTATTCCAAAAGGCAGGCCGTCTGTCTTTGGCCTAAAGACAGAAATCCTATATCTATAAAGACAGCTTTTGTGACATTTGTCAAGGCATTGTTAACTCCCAAGCCCATAGAAATCCTCTGTAAACATTACATGGAAAAATATTGGTTAATGACTTATTGCATACAATAAACAAACCGCAACCAATTGTAGAAAATCATCACAGGTTCTTGCAAGAATAACTTTGAAATCTATGAAACAGTACGATGATTCTTTTCCTGTAGAGTTCTGTGTAGACACAAGGGGTACCAAGAAGGTTCCAAGAAGGTTGATGCTCAGGTTCTCTGTGACTAGGCAGTTACTGGCAGGGGAGGGAGGGGAACACCCCCCACCAGACAGGGGCAGTGAGCACTTGTGCAGCTGCCAGACCCTTGTTTCGAGCTGATGTTGAACCTGTGCCTGCCAAGGTGATGGAAACACACAGGCCTGGGGGAAGTCACTTTTTCTCTTGTGGAGCACAGGACAAGTCCCAAGCGGGAACAAACCTCTGCTGATTTTGAACTGGTCTTTCAGCTTCTATACCAGAGCATATTCTCCACCCTTCCTTACATTTGACCAGCTATGATAGCCATTATTTTCATACACTTTCCCTTCCAAACCAGCCTTGAATGTTGCAATCTAATTTTGCCTGTCCCACAAACTAATATAAACTTAAATTTTCTTTCTTTTTCTTCTTTTAAAAAGTTGCAAACATAGTATGTTGGATAATTGAAAAGGGATTAGTTAGAGTAATCTCTTGCAAATAAGATTCTCTGTAGCTCAAATTATTTTTAAATAACTCAAACAGAAAAATAATCCAATATTTCCATATTTTCAGAGAAAAAAAAAGAATTTATATCTATGATTAAAAGATTTTTATTTTTTATTCTCCTAAGTGGCTTCCAATTTTGTCTTGTTCTTCTACACCTGGATATGTATATTTCAATAGAATTATTTAACTGTACTTCACACTGGCATTATGATTTATTTGTTACTCAGATTTGTACCTTTTAAAAAGCCTAAATTATAAAAGTAAACAAAATCAGCTAAAAAAATAGCAAGAAATATGTGAAAGACTCCCCTGCCTACTGCCCCCCACCCTCCATAAAAAAAAAATCCTCTATAAAAGGTTGCTCTCCTGAGGGCACTATCCCCTTTTCTTATCTGGTATCCTGTCCTTCCTTTTCACTCATTCACTATCAGGCTCTATATTTATTATCTGTTACTATCTAACTTAGACTGCAAGCTCCTTAGGGCAAGTACCTCGTCTTCTTACTTGTCCATAATGTACCCGGAACACCTCTAGCACTAAACAAATAATAAGCTCTGCAGACTCAATTTAGTATCTATTTCAATTTGTGTGAAGGCTCACCATGTTTTGAGAGTGTAAGGTTCGTTTCTTCCTCTTAATGGCTGATGCTGGACAAGCATAAATATAAATCTATATTTTTCTGGCTTTTGCTGGAGCAAACTTGCTCATTACAGTTTCTGCTGACAGTCACCCTAGGCCAGTCTGGTAAAATCCTAGTCCTGACAGTTAACATTTTCTTGCAGTCAAGATTCACTGCACAGATTTCTTTACATAGCACTCTTGTGTCTTTGTAGTCATCTGTTACTAACAGTTTTAAGTTTGCATAACTGGAAGATCTTCTAGCAGTCTCTGTTCACCCATAAAGAATCTAGAAATGACTGATTAAATAAGAAAAAAAAACCCTATCAGCTGTAGTCACTGTTTTCTAGCAATCATTTCCTTATTGAGGGAAAAAAGAAATAGGTCAACAATTATAACCAATTAGGAAATGCTTCCTTTGCTAAACAACAACATTCTTCTTTCCAGGACATTTTTTAAAATAAGTTAAAGAGCTAGGAAATAAAATTGACCTATTTCCTTTGCTTGGAAAATCAACATTATAGGAGGCTTGTCTGATTTTCAGCATGTTCTCTTATCATTTCCTCGAAACCAGAATATCAAGCATGCCTAGCTACCATGATATCTTCTCCCATGGAGAAAGACCTTGGAGTCCTAGTGGACAGTAAGTTGTCCATGGGACAGCAATGTGCCCTTGTGGCCGAAAGGGCCAAGGGGATCCTGGGGTGCATTAAGAAAAGTGTGTCCAGAAGGTCTAGGGAAGTTCTCCTCCTCCTCTACTCTGCCCTGGTGAGACCACATCTGGAACACTGTGTCCAGTTTTGGGCTCCCCAATTCAAGAGAGACAAGGACCTACTGGAGAGAGTCCACAGAGAGCTACGAGGATGATTAAGGGACTTGAACACCTCTCCTATGAGGAGAGACTGAGAGAACTGGGGCTGTTTAACCTCGAAAGGATATGGCTGAGATAGGGCCTTATTAACATATATAAATATCTGAGGAGTGGGTGTCAAGAGGAAGGGGACAATCTCTTCTCCGTGATGCCCAGCAATAGAAGAAGAAATAATGGGTTTAAGTTAGGACATGGAAGTTCCACTTCAACCTGAGAAGGAATTTCTTTACTGCGAGGGTGATGGAGCACTGGAACTTCTCTGGAGACTTTCAAAATCCACCTGGATGACTTCCTATGTGGCCTGCCCTAGGTGATCCTGCTCCTGCAGGAGGGTTGGACTAGATGATCTTTTGAGATCTGTTTCAACCCCTAAGATTCTATGATTCTATGATTCATGCAAAACAAATGACTGCCATAACCTCTCACTGGATTTCCCTGAACCTTTTCACATATGGGGCTGAGACAGGCTGGTGGTAGGGAAGGAAGGAGGACTTCAGTTTCTTCATCTGAAATGGACTATGTCACATGGGAGTCAATGCGATGTGACAGCTTTTTTCAAGCTCCTCGCAGAAGGAGCTGCACTGTCAGTTGTCGTGATGATTGCTCGTAGGATGCTTTTGCCTATGAGGTCCAGGCTTATACTGGTTACTGCCAAAGCCCGCAGATGATGGTGGGAGGATGTGAGGGGATGTAGAGTTAGTGAAAACCTCTGTTTTAATCTGCTCCTGATTCTGTGTACTGAGAGAAAAGTTTCAATCCTTCCTCAAAAAATATTCACAGCAAATGAATCAGGATTTCTGAGTTATCAAAAATAATGAATCCAACATTTGTCATCTTTGCCTCCTCTTTCAAATCTGAAGAAGCAGGTTTTCAGAAGGCATGAGAAAGAAGTTAGCTCATGGCTTGTTGGTGACAGTTGTTACTATTTCCTAGATACTATTTTAACCAAGAGCAGAGGTGTTTGTACACATACCCCTCCACACACTGACCTGGTGGAAGATTTTACTAACTAGAGAACAAAAGCTTCAAGCATGGGTTGGAAAATCTTTGCCTGTTAAGAATGCAGCCTTGTTTCTTCACACAAGTGAGCTGTCATAGCAATTTTCCTCTAACAGCTTCCACAAGTGCCATCATTACACAACACCAGGTCTTTTTTGTTGATGCTGAGGCAAGGCTACTTACCAGTATTTATGAAATGTCACAAAGAGTTGTAAAAGCAACTGGGCAATGTAATGTTAATAGACTCTATAACAGAATATTTTTTTGCTATATATTTATGGATTTTGAAAGGTAGGATTATACCAAAAGCCTCTACTGTTCAGTCAGTAAAGTGAAAAGCATGCATGTGCTACACAGGCTTTAATGAACACATTAGTGTCTGTCACTGCTGAGGGATGGGGAAGTAGGAGACTGTTTTAAACCCACAGATCTCCTGTGGTTTTTTTTTGACTTACTAAGCTGTACCAATTCATTATTTTGGAAACTACTTCATAAAGTGACTAGATTAAATTATTCAGTCAACATCGCCAAGTTAGCTTTTGTCATGAATACGCTGATCATATAAAAGCACTCAGTGACTCCTTTATCTCATTGCTTGACACTTGATATGACAGCTGTTGTCACCAGCTCATTTTTTTTTTCTTTTGCTTTAAGAACATTAATTAATACATTATTGCAGTGAATCAAGAATAGTCATCATGTAAAAGTTGGTTGAAAAATTTAGTAAATAAACTGGCATGGGTTTGGCAATGACATCCTATTGTTTTGCTTAGTCATTGTGGAATGTAGTGGTTTGACCTTGGCCAGCAACCAGGTGCCCACACAGCCACTCTGTCACCCCACCTTCTCTTCTCGACAGGGAGAGAAAATATATCGAAGGGCCCATGGCTTGAGATAAGGACAAGGACATCACCTGGGTCTACCGTCCTGGGCAAAACAGACTTGATTTTGGGGAAATTATGTAATTATTTTTTTGAAATTTATTAAAGAACAAATCAGAGAAGAGTAGTGAGAGATAAAAACAGATCTTAAAAAAATTAATAAAAAAAAAATCACCTTCCCCTCATCCTTCCCTTCCTCCTGGGCAAAATATCAATCCCAGTTTATCCACCTCCTTCCCTCGAGTGGCGCAGGGGAACAGGAATAGGGGTTACGGTCAGTTCATCCAATGTCATTTCCACCACTGCTTCTTCCTCCAGGGGAGGACTCCTCACTCTTCCCCTGGGCCATTGTGGGGTCCCTGTCATGGGAGACAATCTTCGCACACTTTCACCAACATGAGTCATCTCATGAGAGACAGTTCTTCAAAAACTGTCCCAACGTGAGTCTCTGCATGGGGTGCAGTCCTTCAGGGGGAAACAGTGTGAATCCCCTGTGGCATCACAAAAGTCCCACCAGCCAACCTGCTCCAGCGTGGGCTTCTCTCTCCCCACAGGCTAGAGTCTCTGGCAGCAACCTGCTCCAGCGGGAGCTTCCCACGGGGTCACAGTCCACTTCATGCATCCATCCGCTCTGGCATGGGGTCCTCCACGGGCTACAGGTGGAAATCTACACCCTGTCACACCCATGGGCTGCAGGAGGACAACCTTCCTCACCATGGTCTTCGCCACCACCCGGGAGACTCTATTCTCTCGCACATGGAGCACATCCTTCCCCTCCTTCTTCATTGACCTTGATGTCTTCACATATTCTCACTCCTCTGTCTCTCTGCCAATTGTTATGTGGCACAGTTCTTTTTTCCCCGTTTCTTAAGCATGTTTTCATAGAGGTGCTCCTATCCTACCACTACTGATAGGCTCAGCCTTGGCCAGCAGTGGGTCCGTCTTTGGAGCTGGCTGGCATTGGCTCTATCAGACTTAGAGGAAGCTTCTAGCAACTTCTTTCAGAAGGCACCCTGACAGCCCTCCCACATCTTGAGAAGTTCCTGGATCCTCCCTAGAGCTGGAACTATTTTAAGGCACTCTAAAAGGACATGGGCACACATCTACAGGGAATAAAGACAATGGTTAGGCAGACAAAATGGGGACTTTACAGCTCCAGTTACCCAACATTTCAAGTAAGTAAGATTTGAAAAATAAATTACATTCTGTTTATGCAACTGAATAACTTTGATCTGCATCAGTGCGTTTTGTTGCCTTTCTATCCCAGCAGTATGGTTTCCATAGATCATACAGGTCATATTTGCTGTATGCTCAGACATGAGAATGTGATGCTACGTGTCTTATTAGGTCCAAATTAGGTAAGGATCCTTTCTATTTCAGTGTTCTTCAGTAACCAATTATGCATTTATTGTTGCAAGAATTTCTGGAAGCAGCCTACCACTGAGCATAAACTATCTATACTCAAATAAATCTTAAAATGAAAAATTACATAAAGGATATATACTAAAAATTCCATATAATTTGCTGATATGTTTAAGGAGTTGAAACAGAGTAACCTGCTTTTAACAAGAAAAATGATAATCTGCTCTTAAACAAGATTTTCTTCTAACATCACCAATACCAGATATGCAAAACCAATTATGAAATAATGAAATGTTCAGGGCAAAAATTAAATTTGTTTCCTAAAACAAGAGTTATTGAAATATAAAGTTATTATATTCATTTTTATACATGAAAAATCAAGTAATAAATACTAACTTTTCTGATACTATTCTGAGCGGGGCTGTCTCAGAGAGGGAGGAGATTTCTTGCTAGTGAGTTGGCGGGATTAATCAATAGAGCTTTAAACTAGGTTGGAAGGGGGAAGGGGATAAAACCTGACTCACTACAGAAGAGCCAGGGGGAAGTATCCCAGGATTAGCTGTCAAAACAATGACCCAGCTTAAGTGCATCCACGCCAACATGGATGGCACTAACAACGGTAACAGATGCTTCTCAATTAAATCTCTTAATTGTCTGTATGCCACTGCAAGAAGCACGGGGAAGAAGTAGGAGGAATTAGAACTCTGTGTGCGGTTGGAGAACTACAATCTCATTCCTATTACAGAGATATGGTGGGACAACCCGCATAACTGGAATGTGGGCCTTGATGGCTCTGTCCTTTTTAGGAAAGACAGGCCGACAAGGCAAGCTGGTGGAGTTACTCTTTATATGAGTGAGAAACTGGAATGTATTGAGATCTATCCACGGGTGGATGAGGAGCAAGTCGAGAGTTTGTAGGTAAGAATTAAGGTGCAGGCTAGCATAGGTCATAATGTGGTGGGTGTCTATTACAGACCACCTGATCAGGAGGAGAAAGTTGATGAGGCCATTTACAGGCAGCTGTCAGGAGCATCTCAATCACAGGGCCTAGTTCTCATGGGGAATTTCAGCTACCCAGATATTTGCCACCCATCCTCAGTCCAGGAAGTTCCTCCAGTGCATCGATGATATATTTTTGATGCAAATAGCGAATGAACTGACCAGGAGAGGAGCACTACTGGACCTTGTCCTCACCAACAAGGAAGGTTTGGTTGAAGCAGTGAAGGTTGAGGGCAATCTTGTCTGCAGCGACCATGAGATGGTAGAGTTGAGGATCTTGTGCCGTAGAAACAGAATACCAAGCAGGATTGCAGCACTGGATTTCGGAAGGGCCAACTTTGGCCTTTTCAAGTAATTGTTAGGGGTAACCCCATGGGAGAGGTAACTGGAAGGTAAAGTATTCAATGACCACTTCTTCCAGGCTCAGAATCAGTGCATCCCAACAGGTAGGAAATCAAGAAAGAGCTCCAGGAGACCTACATGGTTAACCAGGGATCTGCTGAGCAGACTCAGGTGGAAGGGGAGGGTATATAAATGGTGGAAGGAAAGGCTAGTCACTTGGGTGGAGTATAGGTCTGCTGCCAGAGA
>NW_009697391.1:0-1180 GCF_000703405.1 Apaloderma vittatum | reverse complement strand
CTGTGTGTGATTCTGTGTGTGACCCAGGACCAATGAGAGCCCTGCTAGAGCATTAATTGGTGACGGAAAAGTATCTCCAGACATCTCAACAACTTCATTCTCTCCATTGACCAGAAAGGGAAGTTTACACAACTTGATTTAGCATGGACTTCTGCTCTGAGGTACCTGATTTTGGGGGAGAACAGTTTCCTACCTTCCTGCACTGAAAAAAGGAATCACTCTTCATTTACCCTGGAAGGAATGGAAAGAGAGTATTATGACATGATCTAGGAACCCCTTGAAGAAGAAACTGTAACACAGATGTGTTGATGAGTCCAAATCTGGCCATGCAAAGCAGGGAGTCTCAGTATAGTTGGTCTCCCTGGTTCCCAGTATCATCTAATCGAGTCTGTGATCTTAGTGGGGGACATTCTCTGTGTAAAGAGTGAGGAGAGGCATGGGTGTTCCTGATGAGCTGAGTTTTAGTGCACTGGGAACTCTGAAGGACATAGAAATATTTTGGGGTGCAGGCTAGAGCTGCATGTTTTGCCTTGTCCTTATGTTGACGACCGAACTGAATATTAAGAAAACACCAGGAGACAGTGAGGAAGAAATCACCATGGTGCTGTGCCTTGCATGGGTGCATAAAACAACATTGGTATCACCCTGATGCAGCTATTGCTGATCAGGGGTAGTACATCATCAAGGCCTTCTCTGTGTCTCACTCTGCTATGACAGCAAGGAGGCTGGGGATGGGCAGGAGACTGAGAGAGGACAAAATCAGGAGGACTGACGCGAGTGGACCAAAGAGCTATTCCATGCCATATGGCCTCTTGTTCAGCCCTGAAATTGGGAGGGGAATTTCTCCAATGTAGCCATTGCTCAGAGACCACCTGGGCATTGGCTGCTGGTGTGAGTGATGGCTTCCCCACTGCTTGTTTACTTTCCTTTTTTTCCCTTCCACTGACTAAATTATCTTTATCCCAGTCCATGGGTTTTTTTTTTTTTTCTCCTTTTATTTTGCCCTTCAAGCTGTCTCCCTTATCCTGCTTAGGGGTTTTAGCTGTTGCCTGAGGTCACTCCACCATATGAGCAGGTAGCAAATAGGTTGGTATGTGCTTATGGGATCACTGATGCCTGAGTAGATAGTAGACCTATGGGTTGTGTAAATGCTTGTGAGGTCACTGGTGCCTGAGTAGAT
>NW_009697390.1:0-7751 GCF_000703405.1 Apaloderma vittatum | reverse complement strand
TAAAAATAAATTAAAAAAATAAAAAATAAAATACACAATAAACAATAAAGAAAAAGGAAAAAAGAAAAAGTAAAAAGTAAAAAGAAAAAGGAAAAAAATGGAAAAAATTAAAAAAATAAAGAGAAAGGAAAAAAGAGAAAAGAGAAAAGAGAAAAGAGAAAAAAGAAAAAAAAAGAAAAAAGAAAAAAGAAAAAAGGAAAAAAGAAGAAAGAAAAAAGAAGAAAGAAAAAAGAAAAAAGAAAAAAGAAAAAAGAAAAAAGAAAAAAGAAAAAAGAAAAAAGAAAAAAGAAAAGAAGAAAAAAGAAAAAGGAAAAAAGAAAAAAGAAAAAAAGAAAAAAGAGCCTACTTCAAGTTTAGGATTCCTGGTAATTCAGCACTTGTGAGATGCTACTATGCTCAGCTGAACAAAAGCGTCCCTGAGCCCCATTCAGAAATTTAACCGGAAAGATCCACGTTCCTATCGGACAACGACACCATTGTAGCAGCGATGGTCTTGGGAAGGGCCTGCTGATTGGCTGGCGGGACATTTTCGGAGGCTGTGGTTAATTCCTCTGATTAACCACAGGGCCTCTTTTTGAAAGGATGTGGAGTCAGAACTGCCAAGACACACACACGCATGCATGCATGCACGCTGCTGGGCTTGCTTGCAGACGTGGGCGCCACAAATTTTACCCAGGGTCGTGACGGGAAACCTTCAGGGAAGGCAATTTTTCAGATGGGGTGCTTAGGTCCTTGGGGAAAGCCTCAGGTGTAAAAGGTTGAGGTTCTCCAAAAGGCTGCACAGGGCAGCCCTTGAGAAGGCAGCTCATGTTTGCTAGTTCCCAGGAGTATTTGTCCTCAGGAATGGCGAGACCTGGATTTACCCCGGAGGAAAAAAAGAGAAAAAGCAAAGCTCTAAAGGCAGTTCCAGGTCTCACTCATCTCCTAGCACAAGGGAGGTCCCAGCTGGGTTGAAACCGCGGTGCTGAATCAGGAAAGATCCTCCAGGTAGCAAAATATTGAGTCATCTGCCAGCTGAAATAACCATCTCCTCGGTCTGAGAACCCTCTTTTTGGAGGTGAGATGGACGGTAGTTTCAATAATTCACAGAAAACCACGAAGACCAAGCCACGGCCACAACGTGGACCTCCATATCTCAAGACAATGTACTACTCTGTAGACCATTACTCTGTAGACCTTCCTGCTACAGCAGGAACTCTACCTAATGTCTCTCCTAAGTCCCTCCTGAAGACAGGCTGACCATCACTGATCATACACTGGCCTGCTGGAAGTGGCAACCCACCCCACAAAAACCTGACCTTGCCACAGGACAAGACCCTGATTTTAAAAAGCGTGATATTTTAACAAATGTCATTTAATTTGCCTCCTGCAGTAAGCCTTCACTCTTTCAACCATTGACACATTTGCACTGAAAACAAAAAAAGTTGAAAAAAAGCTACAGGGAAGCCAGCAGGACAAAATCGATGATTCCAAGGGCTGGAATTATCAGCAAAATATTTTAAAACTCACAATACAGTGCCAAGATTAAGAAACATCAATTTCAGTCTTGAATGTTGCCCTCTGCCTACTCCATCCCATGTGGAATGAGATAATGATGAGGAAGGTGTGGGATGGATCTGATTCCTCCTTTCTTCCTATCTCTTAGTTTTCCTGTGCTTCTTGCATCTTGTCACCTTGCTAAGGAGCACCCAGCTTGTCCCCTTTCCTCGTCAACAGGACCTGCAGAAGAATGCTCTGGCAGAAGAATGCTCTGGAGGCCTTCCCTTCGCATGGCTGAGACAGTCACGGTGGCTCCTGGAGGGTGCTGGGCAGGATGAGATCGCCATGATGTGGTTGAGCTAGTTTTGGGGTTGGCAAAATGACTTCCCCTCAAGTCATGTGCCACGCATCCTCTCTGGGTCACACTCTGTGGTGCTCTCAGGCACTGCACAGCCTCCTCCTCTCTGGTTGCACATCGCAAACCTCTACCAAACCACAGCCAGGTGAAATGATCCATCCCCAGCGAGCCAGCCCACCTGATCCTGCCTTCCCCACCTCACTCCAGCCATAACTTGGAGACCGACAATAGTCAGAACCTCGAAAAATCTAAGTGCTATTTCAGCTGTACTGTGTGCCCAACCCGTAACAGGATCTCCCCCTTCCTCTTGGTTTGGTAGGAGGCTTCCTCTCTGCTCCCTTTCGCATCTCAGCTTTCCACCAACCTGACCTTGGGGTAGGTAGAAACTTCACGGCAGCCTGGTGGCTTCGGGGGAACAGGAAACCAAAACAGAGCTGGAGACAGCTCCTGCATGAACTCGGAGAGTGCATGGAAATAACAAAATAAACAAAACCTAGCAACCACGGGCATCCACGGGCGGGATGTGCCCCCCTCCCACCAAGGTCCCTGCATTCCCCACTCCCTGTGGTTTGGATGTCTTCCAGGTGTGTGACCCTTAGAGCAGCTGGCTGTCGCATTTCCATACTGTGCTCAGGGCTTAACTTGATTCCTAATTCATCCACTTCCACCAAAGGGGAGGCAATTGAGCTGAATCCAGAGAAGTGCTTTCCTCTGCAGGACAGCTCGGAGCTACGTGGGAGCACCAGGCGTGGGGTTTTGAGGCCCCATCCCCTGCAAAACCACGACTGGGCTTTCACTCTTGCACTGCAGCCAGCTGTACGTCAGTCTGCGTGAAGAGAATTTCTCCTCCCACAAATTCCTGTATAGGTACATGGAGTCTGTCAGAGTGGATGTGGTCCTCAAATTTAGATGTTTACAACGTAGATAGCTCCATCAGAGTTGGTCCCATCAGAGTTACTCCGTCAAGTAGCAAGAAAGAGGTGTTTTGGGCTGCAATTCATCTATTTTAATCCCAGGATGGTGCCCTCAGCCATCATCTGCATTGACTGGGTTGTCACAAGTGGAGTTCAGGGTGACAAGCCCAGACAGGTGTATTATATATTTATAGCAAGTCTTTGAGTGTCAGGTAAGAGGTCTTGTGACCCTTAGGGAAGGATGTGGGTGACTGAGGGCTGGTGGCAAACTCCATTCTGAGTATCGTTGCACTGTAACCTGGATCCAGCTTTCTCCCACCATCCTTTTTCTTTCCCCCTTTGTGAGACATCAGCAAGATTCTGCACCTTTCAGGTTGTGAAGCTGAAATGGATCCAGTGGTCTCTTTGGTTATCCTGAAGGGTGGGATTAACAGCAAGCAAGGATGGGAGCATGTCTAAGGGCTTTCCAGATCAAGTACCTGCAGAGTTTCTCAAAGCTGCTGATTCAGATGTTGCTAATGACATGTTTGAAATTATCAGGGGGAGCATTTTATTGCTTTGAATGACAAGCAATGCCAAAAAATCTCTGTCACTAGTTCTGGTCATTGTTTTTTGGTTTTTGTTTTTTTTTTACAGTAAAAAATGTGACTTAAAAAAAGCTTAATGGCAGGGAGAAGGCACATTTGCAAAAGGCACAGAACAGTCACTGATTTCCAAAGCCTAAGGGGAAAGACTGGGTGTTGAACATGCCTTTTTGCAGCAGAATTCTGTTCCCTTCATCTACAGAGATGTTGGGCACTTCAGATCCTCACAATCTGGAGAGCAACTGGGGTCATCTCTCAGATTAAGACATCCCAAGTTAGATGCATAAATGTGCTTCTCCATGTGTGTTGAGAGACTATCTTCACATGATACTCAACAAGGAGAGAGCTTCACATTCAGTTGCCTACCCATAAGCACTAAGTGCTCTGTGAGATGCACCTGAAGCCACCCACGTGGACCCCAGATGCTGTTCTAGAAGAGCATGGGTCTCGTAGATATGTGCCTGTAGGTGTCTTTGTGTAGGTACATAAATGAGACTCCTTAACTGCAGTCAGAAGAGCTGGGAACCTGTTCAGCCCTACAGAACAGCCTCTGAATAAAAGAGGAAAAACGAAAAGGATAGCAGTAGACCCATGTCTCAGAAGCCAGCTGAGCTCTTTGGACACCCCATCTCTATATTCTTGAAAAGTAGTGCTTTTCCACGTTGTGTCAAATTTATTTCCAGTATTCATAACTGCAAGAGAATCAGGAGGCCACAGAAAAAAAGTGGCCCAAACTTGGTGTCCATGTTAATGTGAAAACGTTCTCCAGCTCCTGTGCTACAGCCACATGCTGAGAATGCCCCACAGCTCTTGGAAAGCTATAAGTAGGCCAGCCTTCATAAATTATCCATGAGCATCTACTAGGCGCCAGCAATGCTTAAGTATGAGGTACAAGGGGGCTATATCTGACCCTGTGTGTTGTGGGAACCCTTGCCTCTTCATGGGAAGTGTTATTATGCTGCTGCTATAAAGCCTCAGATTTTCCCAGCAGACTTTCCGTACGTTCTTCTCAGCAGCACCATGCCAAAAGGTGCTACAGCATCTACAGGAACCCACTAGACGTGATCTAAAGGCAAGAAATGAGGACTGCATGACAGGGTTGCTTGCAAGAATGAGGAACACATCTCCCTGATGCTTTTTTTAATCTTTTTTTTTAATTCCTACACATACTTGAAAACATCTGCCCATCTCTCATGGTGCAAATGTACGACGCTTTGATGGTGTGTCATCTGTATAACTCAGTCTACACTGTGTAAACATGTTTTATGCCATCAGTTTGAGGCTACACAAAGTTGTTTGCTTTTAAAAGGACCCCAGAGAGCTCCAAGAACAAAGGCCAGTCATAGAAAATTGTTGGTTCGAACAATGGAGTTTAGATAAAGCAGCCCTGCAACATGCTGTGCCTTTCCCATTGTGTTTGGTATGTGATGGATTCTCGAGACCTCTCTGGTTTCCCTAGAAGCAGTAAAAACACCATGACATAAACAAGCAGTAGCAGATGAAGACAGGATTGGTGGGCTGAGGTTAGATCTTAGGATGGTCCATTTTGCTGGGCTGGTGGTTTCCAAGCTGAGCTAACCTCCCAAGTTGCTGGCTCATGTTGTCCTTCCCCATGATTTCAGTGGATGTAGGTCACACTTACGCTTAAGCTCATCCTTCAAAACAGGATGGATTTGACCTGCTTTATAAAAATATGTGTTTGGCATTAGTGCTGTTTTTTGGAGAGATGGGAATGAAGGAAATTTCTGCTTTTTGAGCAAAATACGCCACTATTCTTGCCAGTATCTGAAAAAGTGACCAGAAAAATGCCCGTGCTGAAGGTGCTGCTATTGCCTGGCTGTGTGGAAGGGAAGTGGTCCCTGGTCAAAGTGCTACTATGGTTTTTGGAAACTGCCTAAAAAGCTGCCTACTAATGCCAAAGGCACATCAGTACTTCCCGTATGTGTCATGTTTCACCCTAAGACTGAGGAGCTCCAAGGTTACAGGTCACCTTCATTCTTGTTTTTAAGGGAAACTAAGAAAGTTCTAAGGAGAATGGTCAACCTGGGCCAGACTAAAGGTCCTTTTAGCCCTCCTCCCTGTGTCCTGTATGCCCAGGAACCAATGCTTAGGGGACAGTGTAAGAACAGAACAAATACAGAAAATATATGAAAGTCACACCTTAAATCCTGTGTTCAGCTTGGGGCTCCTCACTATGAGAAAGATATTGAGGTGCTGGAGCAGGTCCAGAGAAGGGCAATGAAGCTGGTGAAGGGTCTGGAGAACATGTCTCATGAGGAACAGCTGAGGGACCTAGGGTTATTTCATCTGGAGAAAAGGAGACTGAGGGGAGATCTTATCACTCTCTACAACTACTTGACAGAAGGTTGTAGTGAAGTGGAAGTTGGTTTCTTCTCCCATGGAACGAGTGATAGGATGAGGGCAAATGGTCTCAGGTTGTGCCAGGGAGGTTTAGATTGCATATTAGGAAGAATTTCTTCACCAAAAGGGTTGTCAAACACTGGAATAGGCTGCCAGGAAAGTGGTGGAGTCACCATCCCTGGTCTGATGGTGGACCTGGCATTGTTAGGTTGGACTCGATGGTCTTAAAGGTCATTTCCAACCTAAATAATTCTATGATTTTGTGATTCTGTAGATATATATACACACCTACTTGTATCATCTAGTGGTTTGGCAGCAGCGCAGTATAACCTCTCCCAATATTCAGCAGCTTGTGGTTCAGTGATGTGAAACATTCAGCAGACAGATAAACACCTGGTGTCTAAGCACTCTGCCTTCTCAAAGAGTGAACACTGGCCAAGCCATTCCCCTCCCTTCCCTTGTCCTGCTCTCACATTTTACACACTGGATGGAAAACAAACGACGCAGAGCTGCCTGGGCAGGTCAGGGTGATGGGGTGGGAAGCCACAGATCTCTCATCTTATTTATCTCTTCAGAGACAGAGAGAGTTTCTGAAGATCCAGGGTGCAACCAGGATAGGGTATGCCCATACACATCTCCTGGGAAGGAGTAGGAAGACAAGGTTTTCCAGTATTTCTGCCGGACTGTTGAAGGGTTATCTTAAATGTGAGACAGTATATACAGACTCTGGTGTAGCGGTGGCTTTCAGCACTGCCCAAAGGCGCAAAGAAAACCGCGTTTTCTTCCCATAACGTGCTGCTAAGACAACTTTCCACAACACTTTTTCCTACCTCTTGCTAAACACTTGTCTTCTACAGACTGTGTCTGAGACACGGTGACTCGTGGCAAGATTAATGCTATCTGCAAGGTATCTGAGGAAAAGCAGTTCACCATCTAGCTGCAGCCTACCTGGCTAAATAGAGGACATCAATCTTTAGGGCTGTCAGTCCAGCGTCCTTCAGCAGTGCCCATTTTCCCTTCGAAAACAGCCCAGGAGCAATTGCTCACCGGGCAGTTACGAGCTGTTAATTCTCCCAGCTCTGATGGCTTTAGCTTACTTTGCTCGTTTCAGAAAGCGGTTTCCACGCTGCTCTCTGTGAAATAATCCTCCGCTTCTATGGTTCAGGAAAAGGTAGCGAACGACATCGGCTTTCTCTGGGGCCCTCTGTTTGCTGCTTTGGTCAATCTTATAATTACCGCACAGTAGCTAAAATGAGAAAGCTACACACCTAACCAAACACATGTGGACACATATATGTGTGTGGGAGTGTGCGCATGGATGTGGGTGTTTATTTAGGTGTGTGTCTCTGTACATAGAGCTATCTATAGATATAGGCCTATTTCTGGGGAGAGCAATGCAGATATATTTATACATATAGTCACAGACAGACATTTGTTTCCTAATGTTTTCTAATGCATAGTTTCTTAAAAGTTCCTCTGGTGACATCTGCTTGGATGCTTGTCCTGCTTGGAGTCAGCCCATGATCTCCTTTCAAAATGTTGGTTAAATGCAGCTGTTACTGGTGACGCAAAGATGCTGTTCCCCAGGGGGGGAAATAAGAATAGAAAACAATCTCCCTCTAAAGACGACGAGTCTATCTTGCCAAATTCCCCAATTCTGACATCTCTTGACATATTTACTTCATGAAAGGAAAAAAAAAATCAAAGGAAGGTTTATTAATACCAGTGCTTCAGAGCCACGCTTGGGTGTGAAAGACAAGGGGCCTTCCTTGCTCTCTGAAAGTCATCACCCAACTGAGGAAAAAAAAAAAAAAAAGGTCATTTCTGTTCTTTTTTATTTCCAGAGTGCTTTTCATCCCAGAGGGCCTGAGAGACTCGCAGTGGATGTGTACAAATTGCTTCACTTGTTGCTAAAATGCAGCCACCTCCATGGTTAAACAAATAACTACATGAGAGGTTGCAGCATCGCTACAAGTCGAGTGGAGGGCTGGACTGAGGAAAACAACCTCTTGCAAATACAGGGTTAATAATAATAATAATAATAATAATAATTAG
>NW_009697389.1:0-39098 GCF_000703405.1 Apaloderma vittatum | reverse complement strand
AATACTTTCAAGGCTTTTCTGAAAAATACCACAAGACATCAGACTTTTGTTAAGATTCACACTTCTAGTAGTAGGTATAATGTTGGGACACTGTATGGATGTCTGTAAAACCTCTAAAGGCACACCCATAATGAAACCAAACTTAAACGTTACATGTGAAATCACAATGCAAAGACTCATGCACGTAAGAATCTCTGAATCAAAGCAGTGTTGTTTTTGTAGTCACTCAGCTTCCCCTTGCGGGGGATGGACATTTGTCAGCTGAGTGGTTGCTGACTGTTTCTGTCTCACGCTCCCAAGGCAGAAATCCTGGAGCACAGACTCTTCTGGGTGGTTTGTCCTTGGAGGATGATGACCTGCAGTAGTGCAGTGCCCTCACAAAGCCGAGAGCTTTGCAGTGTGGAGAGCTGAGCAGCTGAACTGGGCAGGTTCAACTCCAGCTGCCTCTGTGCAGCGATCCCTGCCCAGCGGGTCTCTGCACTGATGGCTACAGCCCCTGTAGTTCGAGATGCCTCTGACATCTTTGAGGGGAGCCGTGAAAGTAGGGAGAGCAGACAGCAAAGGGAGGGTGAGGGCACGTGCTTTTTGCTGTATCACTGATTTTCCTGTGTGTCCCCATCAGCAAAGCTTGAAATGAGATGCATGTCTGTGTGATTTGCAGTGCTGGAGTGGGACGAACAGGAACCTTCATAGCCCTGGATCGGCTCTTACAGCACATTCGCGATCACGAATTTGTAGATATATTGGGCCTGGTGTCTGACATGCGGTCCTACAGAATGTCCATGGTGCAGACAGAGGTAATATTAGTTCACTTCAACATTGCCAGGCTGTCTGAGGTGCAGAAGTGACCACTCATTTGGACTTTTCTTTCAGGAACAATACATTTTTATTCACCAATGTGTGCAACTGATGTGGCAAAAGAAGAAGCAGCAGTTCTGCATCAGCGATGTCATATATGAGAACGTCAGCAAGTCCTAGTTCAGAGTCACAGGTGGTAAGTCAGGCAAGCCCAGCCCTGTGCCGTGCCTAAGCCCAGCCCAGCCTTGTGTCCCGGCTGCTCGGCAGTAACCAGCATATTGGCTCACTCATCACTGGAAGACAAGGAGGCTCCAGAAATTCTGAGTGAGCCATCTAACCATTCCCTGCTATTTGTCTTAGCGCTTCTTACAAAGCTTAAAGGAGGGGAGGGTGTTAATATCTTCAGCTGTTCTTACCAGTCTCACCAGGTGCCAGGTTACCAAGGCCAGCAGAGGGTTGCGGATGATCTGCCAGCACTGTGGTTGTGGCAACAGAGCCCTCTGGTGGGCGAGATGGCAACCAGATGACTGACATGAAACGCTGGGGAATTTTTTTCATAGATCTGGAACCAGGGAACAGGATGGGTCTCAAACTGGCACTACCGCTAGCATAAGCGAACTGACCGTCTTGCCTGAGTCCCAGTGGCTGGCCTGTTGCATGCAGCCAGCCCAGCCCAGTCCCCAGCTGCAGAGTAAAACATCTGCCTCTGACCTACTGAAAGGTTTGCTGGTGGGGGCAAGATGTGAGTACATACGTCACTGCTGCTTGAGCTAATGAGCTTTAGTTCGCTGGGTGGCAGTAATAACCCAGCCATAGCCTTAATATTTGCTTTTGGGTGAAGCACGAGGCTGCAGATTTTTGACAGAAACTTGCTTCTCAGCTGCTGGAGATCAGGGCCACGGGCACCCACACCAGTTGTCTCTGCAGTGTATGTGTGTCTGTGGTGGTGCACACACGCCATCGTTATCCTCTGCGTACGTCATTCCCCTGCCTGTGAAAAGAACCCTGACTGGCCACACTTTTCCTCATGTTCAGGCAGTTTGCTGTCTCATCTGAATCTCAGAGCTCGGCCGCTTCCACCGGTGGGCTGCAGTCCCAGCCTATATGAAGGGCTGGTAAAAATAAATGCCAAGAACCGTATTTATTTCCCTTTTTATTTCTAAAGGATTCTGTTTGTTTGGTTCCAGGTGAGATCATGAAGCACACCCATCTTCCCTTGCTTCTGATTTTTTTCATCTGATGGTTTGAAGGGCCAGGTGTTCTGCCACGAGAGATCGCTGCTTTGCAGTACACGGACACTGAAAGAAACTTTTAGCTTTCCGAAGCACTGGGGAGACAAAGCCTTAACGAGCCTGTGGTGTCTTTTGAACTGTTTAATTTCTGGACATTTTTTTAAAATACTGGACCAAATTCAACTAAACAACGTGAAGGAAAAGACACTATATGTGCATAAAATAGATTGCTCCAGAGTGCTGGGGGTTTGTTTGTTTGGTACCTTTGGTTATTTTTTTTATATGTTTTTGGTTTTTTTCTGTGCAGGTTGGGCTTAAGGTTAAAGTAAGTGCAATATTTTTTTAATGGTTGACTGAGGAGCTTTCTTCATGTGTCACTGGTCTGTGCTAACGTCCATAGGTGAGCAGGCATTGTTAGTATCTAATAATACCTCATTAGTAAATAGCAAGGCATGAACATACATGAAGAAATCTGGAGATTGTGAAGAGAAAAGGGGGGGGGTGTGTTGCTGGGTATGTGGATTTGACTGTTTCCTACAGCACTGATGTACGTGGGGTCTGGGGGGAGCACAAGAACCCGAGGAATGGACTGACAAGCAGAAATCCAAACCACGAAGCCTGAAGCTGAAGCAGGCAGCTGACACTGAGAGATGGGGTTGCTTCAGTTCTTGACTGTGCTACTACTAATTAAGCAGAGGGATCACTCTTTTCACCAACCTTTTCAGTAATGCCACTGATCAGCCTCTTGTTTTGGATGAATCCAATCAAAATGCAGCTGGGTTTCAAGCTGGGATATCTTAGACTCATTACTACAGCGTTTAACTATCCAAGCAGTCTATGGTGCCTGTACCCCTCATTTGTTTATCATTTTTAATAAGTATTAACCCTGTGTAAAAACATGAAGCTGATTCAAGTTGAGGGGGTGGAAAGAAAAAAAAAAAAAAAGTTCTTTAATGGGTGTAACTATTTCTCTGAGCCTGGAATTCACCATGTTTGAAAACCAAGAGTTTGGCACATGAAGGGGTGGTTATCACGTCATTGCTATGGGGCTGCCAAAGCATCAGTATGGATTCCTGCAGGGGCTTCAGGGGTGGGGTGGGGGGACCTCTTTTATTTTTTGCTGTCAGTTTCTATTCTAGTCAGAATGATTAGCTATATATATATTTTTTTGTCTTTGTATAATTCCAGTACATCATTGTGTATTGTGACATGGATGCTGTCAGAATGGATGTTGATGGCATTTTTGTAACCTATTGCTTTGTGTCACCTCATTGGAAGTTCGCAGCAGTGGTACTCAATGTAAATGAGATGAACTTGAGCTGAAAGTAAACACACTGGATTGCCTACCTGTGGAGAAGTCACTGTGAGCAAAACAGCAAATGTACCCGTACGCGCTTCGTACTCATTCACCCCGGGGCTTCCTGTTGCCTGTCAGGTAGCAGGGTGTAGTTCTGTAGCTCAGCTGCTTCCAGAAGCCTGATAACCTCCTTCAGGTGATATTCGGATTTTTTCTTCCCAAGAGTTGTTCTGTAGCAGGTAAATCGGTGTACGTTCCTTTACTATCTACTTTGTCATTGTATTTGTTACAAAAGAAAACTTCCTTCCAACTATCCCATCTATACTATGCAAAACGGCATAGACACAAGATAATCTCCCAAATAAAACAGGTCCTTGTGAAGGGTACGGAAGAGACTCCACCTCTGGTTATTAAATGAGTATGAGATGAATTGCATGAATTGCACATCACGCCCACCCCCTCTTCTTCTCTTTCTATGCATCTCGTACGGGTTCCACAGTTTCCACTCAGCCCAGTTCTAAAGCAGGGATGTTCTTTCTCTAAACAAAACGCATGGAGGTGGGTGCAAAAGGGCAGAAAGCCCTCTCTTCAGGGAGCAGATTGCTAACAAGAAAGGCTTTGATGGCCAATATTTCTGTCTCTCATATCACCAGCGCACCTCAGCTCGAGGTCTTGCCATTTCAATGGGAACAGCAAAGATTTGTCTGGCCTAATTTCAGCAGAAGACAGAATTATGAATGAGCGCTTGACCACTCAGACTTTCCCTTCCTGCTTTTTTGAAAAATATGTTTCAGTGTTCCATTATGTGTCTACTCAGAAAATATGTTCACATCCCTCTAGAGAATTAGCAGGGAAAAAAAAAAAACAACAAAACCAAATCACAAATGTTCTTGCTTTCTCATCTATTGCCTGTAACCTCCTGCTGCCTATTGCCCATCGAGTCTCAGACCACGATAAGGAGGTTACTTTTCAAACTTTCATGTGCACACAAAATATCACAGTGTGAGTTGGCGCTAACAGAAGCTTGGCTGAACACGACAGCCTACAAAATTGCTGTAAAGATGCCAAAAACCACATTGTTGCACATTGTTGCATGCATTTACCAGACAGTTTTTGAATACATGTCAAAAAATTATTCAATTTGCACAGTAACAGGTGTGTATTTTTCCTTCAATAGCTACTTGATCACAAAATCAATTACAATGAAAACTCCTTCAGAAAAATACCTTTTCCTACCCCACAGACCATGCAGAGCTTCATAGCTAGGTGTGCTGAGACGGCACTGGAAACCACCTCACCCAGTAAGTAATGCAATGAAAAAGCCTGGGAGACAATGTGGTTTAGAAGAGTCATGCAGAGGCTTTTAGCCTGAATCCACATCACGCTTTTGGTTTTTACCTTGTCAGGCTCCTTGAAAGCAAGTCCAAATGAACCATGTTTTGGACTTGTGCTCCATGTTGATGTGGTTTCCAGTGCCTGTCAAAATACAACTCTCTCTCATCTCAGCTATAAAGCTGTCTGAAACTTCAGGCTTTGTAATAAGTGTTTTGAATTGGGGGTTTCATACCTACAGCTCTGCTGACGCCATAAATACTCGATGTTGATCTGCTGCTCCTAGAGCATCTACTGACCCAGATCTACAGGAAAGCAGCTCTGCACAGCCAGGGACCCTTAACCAAAACCAGCGCCAGTGTTCACCTCATTGCCTCCTGCTGGGCGTGCTGCCCTGGAAGGAACAAACAAGCAAACCTCAGGACATGTTTTAGAAGAGCCAAGGAGTTTTCAGAGCCACGTGTGAAAGTGGTGTCTCCACTAGCACAGACCCTGCACAGTGAGCCCTGACACATGAGGGTCTTCAGAACTGTTTCTTTCCATCCTCACACGAGGATTAAGAACAGGTTGGGAAGCCTTCCTTGTGCTTTACTTCTTACAGGGTTTCTTCCTGCGCCTAAAGAAGACAAAGTTGTCTCTTGTCAAATACTCACCATCATCATCTTAAGCACCAAAAGGGGCCTGCTCTCCCTCAGCTCACTAACCTCAAGTCACACCACCTCCGGCCCTCTTCGAACCTTTTTAAGGGCTTGTCTGAAAACAGGAGTTTCATTCAGGCCAGCAAAAGCTGTTCAGCCATTTCTTGTGAGAAGATAATGCTGTTGGTGCTGTTGACATGGATGTGGATGGGGGTGGTTGGTTGAGCTTTGCTGGTGCTGGGACAAGCAGCAGTGCTGGCAAGGAAGCATTGAGGAATTCTCCTTCTTTCATCTCCTCTTTTAATCTACAATTATTATCAAGAAGTTGAAGCACAGACCAATATCTTGACACTGGTTTTGATCTGGATTCTGAGGAAGTGGTGAAAGGCCAAAGTTGCAACCTAAGCATGTAACTTCAGAGAAACAGAAGAAAGATACCGAAGAGCCAAAGGCAGTTAAATAAGCACTTCTGACCTAAAACTTAACATACCAGCAGTGAAAGTTCAACAGGTTTGTGAAATATTTGAAAACAGAACTCAATGGGTGCTTACGAATTCCTTCACGATTGTGCTTCCCATACATAATGCTATTATGTGGTGAGAAATATTCCCTCTAATGCTGTTCTTGTATCAGACTCAATCCTTAGAGGAGGCTGTTGGTTTCATTTTTTAGACACTACACAAACCACAGCCGAAGGAAAGCATCATAGAAAAACTGGTCTTCTGTAAAATAGTAGCTTGGCCAGAAACATAAGATCTCATTCATAATCGTGTTCATAATCGTATGCATGAGATGCAGTCCAGGAAAATGAGTGGAGATAGCTACTTGAACAAGGGTCTGGTATTCAAGCTATGTCTTGTTTCTGTTAATGTCCTAAACCCCTGAAAAGTCAAAATGCCTTCACGTCCCAAAAGCTGTTCTTGTATCAGACTCAATCCTTAGAGGGGGCTGTTGGTTTCATTGTTTAGACACTACACAAACCACAGCCAAAGGAAAGCATCATAGAAAAATTGGGCTTCTGTAAAATGGTAGCTTGGCCAGAATCATGGGGTTTCATTCATAATCGTGTCTAGTTCAGCAAAGTTAAAGGCTAAAATACAACTTGAGTTGTACTTAGTTGTTAATTTAAAAACTATCAGAAAAACGCAGAGACAAAAAAAAAAAATCCAACCCACCCCCCCGATTATTTTGTTTATCCCTTAGGGATACAGCACAGGCTTCCCATTTTCCTCCCAAGCATCTCCAGAGGTGCTTCTGACCACATTCAAGCTTGTCTGGCTCCTTCTGTACAATTTAACAGCTACCCAGAAATCCGACTTCAGGAAACACTGCTGTGAAGACACCTCTTTTTCTCTCAGAGATGAAACATGGGTGCACCCAAGACCTCTGCATGCCAAACTCCGCAAAGTCTGAAGAATCTCAGAGCTGTTCCTCTTTCTGGCCAAAAGCAAACTATGCAGTGAATGCTAAAATAAACTTGCAGAGAATATGAATCTTGGGTTCGTATTTCA
Organism: Apaloderma vittatum; assembly: GCF_000703405.1. Taxonomy (NCBI): domain Eukaryota; kingdom Metazoa; phylum Chordata; class Aves; order Trogoniformes; family Trogonidae; genus Apaloderma; species Apaloderma vittatum. The sequence continues at coordinate 32,290 of NW_009697389.1, read as the reverse complement.
GTAATTAACAGGGGAACAGAGGTGCAGGTGACCACCACAGTGCCTTTTATGGAATCGGACATACCTTCCATTGGAAAATACAGTGATTCTAAGTTTTAAATAACAGTTTCAAAGGCCTTTTGAAAAGTTTCCTACTTCTGTACTTGGAAGTAATGAAGCACCTACGTAAGAACAGCTTCACACCTTCCTTTTTCAGTCAATCACCACCCAGTGGAGGGGACTGCTCTACTGGGAACACTCTCAGGCTACATATGGACACTTACTGGAGAGAGAGGACAGGCAGCGAGACAGACAATTTTGCCGCCTAGAGCGATGTAGATAGGTTGAATGGATGCAGTTATCATGCAGGTGTGCTGCCTCAAATGTTTCCTATAGGGAGAAAGCAATGAAGATTCATCATTTCTTTCATGGAGTAATGCAAGAATCCATTTCTTAGCGATTGCTGTGGCAGCTGGAGTCTTCAGTTTGGGAGTTATCACTTCTTGATCCATTTCTGGATGAAATACCATTATAAATAACAGGTTAAAATTTCATCTATTTAAATGACAGATGTAGAACCTACACACTTGTCACAGGTATTAAATTATAATATACATAGACACATAACACACAGTAAGTATTTCATACGGACATTTACAATAAATGGCACTAAACACCTTTATTAAGATTTTAATTTTTCTTTTATGAAAAATGAATAGAATTCTTTTTTCCCTTGTACACAGAGGAAGAGCAAACTAATGGCAAAAATCAAGAACACTTCCTTATTTCAATACCATCTTTGTAGCCACAAAGATACAACTATTTAACAGACAAGAAATACTGTTTATTGCAGACTTCAAGCTGATTCATGTGAAAAAGGCACTATGAAACTTAATCAAACTAGGTGATTAAATTTGTCTGAAGTGATATTATATATAATATATATATTACATATAAAATCACATGACCATGTGAAAAAACAGAACATCTTGTGACCAAAAAAACTCATTGCATCTTCAAAAATAATATTTGTTGAAAGGCTTGTTTCCTTTTCTCCCCCTTTTGCCTCCAGGAATCCACTTTTCCAAAAGATTACATTTATAAAGGAACAACAGCCTTTTAGATAAGAAAGAACTGACATCTGGGATCAACACACAGACGAGTGTAGATGATGCACTGTTCTTTTGATGGGCTAAGTTAGAGACAAAAAAATGCAAGTATATTTTAAAAAAAAAAAAAAAGGGCTGTGAATTGTTTCATGGCTACTTACAGCAGATCTGATCACCTCTTTGAGCTGAGTTGTGTTACTATTTGCTAGTTACTCCTTCTTGTGCAATATTATAGTTTATCACGAGTGAAGTATTGATAAAATCAATGTACAGAGTATTATTTTGCCATAAACAGCATCATTAGTAATAAAACATATTGGGAGGGATGCAAGAAAGATTCAGTCTATGTTGGGCTGTTGTTCATTTTCCAAACATTTCCCCTCTGACTGCTGGCATCAACCACTTAAGTAAACATCCTGCAGCCAAATGCATGACATGAAAGACTGAGCCCAAAAGATGTAATTGCACACTACAGCAAGAGATTGGATTCGGAATCTCGTTATTAGTGAAGGGGTCAAATGCTTTTTTTATTGCTGCCTCAGCTTCCTTCAGATGAATCACAAAGATGTGTTCCAGTCTATCTGTCATGATAATTCCATAAAGCCACGACTCATCTTCAGGTGTAAATGAATCGTGGGCCAACAGTTTCACCTGTCAGGAACCTCCACGGTATTTCTCATCTGGTCATTTTTAATGATGAGAAGCCAGCAGCAGCTACTTCTGTGGAGACTACTGTAAATTTTCTTTGTGGTGGCTAGTTACGTTTACAATATACTACGACATTTCCCTTCACTGCTTCCTAAAGCAAAGCTGGATGGTGTAATGCTATGGACAACAGAATTAAAGAAAAGGAGAAACACATTTAGTGGCTGCTTCCTTCATCAAAGGACTCCACACCTGAATCTGTGGCAGCTGCACTGATTTTTTCTTGTCGTCTTCTCATAATTTCTTGCAGTTCTGAACTGCCACTGTTAGCCTATAAACAAATAAAGAATAAAAGGAGATTACTTGTGGTTTCGACACATAATAAAGTTCCTCTGACAGCATTTTATTAAGATAGATGTTTGAACAAATTAAACTCACCTCGCAGCTCCACAACTAAAAATGAGCTACGAATCTGGTTAGGTAACGCTTGGAACAGGAAAGTATTTATGCTACCCTTAAATATGGACCAGAAAAGAAGCTGCAGACTATTAGAAGTGTCAGCCTGACTCTCAGCACTGCTGAGCACCTTTAGTTTGCACACGAGCTGCTGGAAGTATTGGATATTAATGGGGTGAAATGGCTTTGGTAAAAGTAGGGTTAAAGCTCAGCAAGTTTGCTTGGACTCCACCCTTGAGTACTGAAAAATCAAGGCAATCATATTTAGGAATTAAAACACATAAAACCTTGGTGGTTTTAGTTTTATGTAAACACAAAATTCACGCATGCACAAGGGTTTGCAAAGCCAAGGCCTAAGTAAGGATTTGATCTTAGCGTCTCACATCACACAATACACCATCTTGCGTTCGCTGTTTGGGGTCACAGGTTTCAAACTCATAGCAGAGTAATAGGAATTTGGTGTATTGTTGGATTAGCAACAGTAAAGTATTGTGAGGACAAGGCTTTATATCACCTTTTAGGGTGAAAAACAGGTCTGCTGAGTTAGATGCAAACAGATTGCTTTGACAACGTAAATGAAGTTATTAGCAAGGCCAGAACACATACCCACTAGAGCAGAACTTTCCAAAGTGTGCATGACTCTGAATAAAATGAGAGGATTATAAAGCAAGCGCCATAACTGCTTGGGTGTTATTTGGCTATTACAAGACCTTCCAAGCTTCAAAACTAGCTTCAAAATTAGCCTCTGAATAAGGAAGCAGAATTTGGTTTTGAAATTTGTAAAATAGATTTCATGACTGTTAAGGGGAAAAATCCTTCAGTTGATTCTGAACTCCTGAAAATTTATCCTGCTATGTAAAATTTAATTTAGATTTATCCTGTTATTTCCATTACAATGCATTATCTGATGCCATTACCTGGCAGACAGGTTAGGCGTCCACAAGGAGGGAGGCTAGGATGTTTCTTGTAGGTAAATTACCATTGCTCTCTTCTTCCAGAGTGGAAAGGCAAAACAGGGGGCTTATAACTGACTCTCTGAAGGCGAGAGAGCAGTCTTATTTGTCTTAATTCATCTTGTCCTTGCCCACTTGGTTTCAGGTACAAGTGCAACGGTCACCCGTTACTGAAGTCATGCATAAAAAACATCAGCAACAACGTGCTTTATCAGAGGTCACGTAGAAATTTCTCTAAAAATGACTGAGCAGCCAAGGCTGAAACAGGTTACCTTCCTGATAACATCAATAACGACGTGACTGATGAGCTCGAAACACTGCTCAATTTGGGCAGCTGCAATAGATGGCATGGCACAACACAGCAGGCACATTCGGCTCGGAGGTGAGGTACAGGGGAGCTAGGTAGCCTAGGGCTGTTCTTAGGAATAAAATTTTTGGAACAGATCGCTAGACCTCAGCCTTAGTGATTTATCCAGCTTAATCTCTAACCAGATCATGAGGTATTAATAAATTCCATCATTCAGTCCCACTTATGTGCCCGGGTCGTTCCTTTCACCGAGGTATCAAAGTGAACAAGCTCTTCTTCCAGGCCATTTGAAACACGTATTAGAGAGAAACCATTTTTGATTTTAAAGTGGTGTGTACCCACACTTCCCACTTATGAGGCAGGAAGACAATGAGAATGTGGATCTGGAGCATTCCCTCAGGATACCATGTCTCTGTGCTTGTCTTCTGTAGTGATTTTCAACACCAGAGCTTGAAACGCTCAACAAAAGTTAAGGAAACGGACACCTAAGATCTCGTCATCAGGGAGACTATTAATATTTTCACTTTTCAATCAAAAAGTAACTGGCTGAGTTGCTGTGATACACTGTACTTGGCAAACCTCAACTTGCTGGAGCAGACCCAAAAAACATCTCCTGTGAGCGATAATCTGATCGGTAGAAGTGCGGCGCACTCTGCCTCCTCCCGAGGTGCTGCTGCTTGCCACCACCACTGCCTCTGGCCGAAAGGAGGGTTTTGGTCCTGGCTGTGGCCAGCTCGCTGCTGTCTTGACACCCTGGTGTCACACAGACTTATCTTTCTGCGTTTGCTTGGCCAGGCCCAGAAAGCTGTTGAACCCCAAACACCTCCCCTGCACTTGCAGTCTGTTGCTTGGTCATGTTTATAGAGGGGCTACAACTGCCTTGGATGTTCTAAACTCTGGTGTGATTCAGAACTGAATAGAGTTGTTATGAAAATGAAGTAAAACAATTGAAAGCATGGTAGCTATTTGTTTTGTCTTCGGCAGGGTAAAATTACCAAATTCCAATAACAACTGGATTTCCAATTACAAAATACTGAATTCCTCTGCCTGAGGTGGAAGAACACGGAAAAGAAAATTGCAGCTGCATAAAGTTGAAGATCTGGTTGTCTGTATTTGGAAATGCAGCCCCACATCTGAGAAGAAAGCCTTTCACTGGCTTGCAGATATAGTGTGAATCCAGAAACACTTGTGGAAGATTCCAAATAGAAAATAACAACTAAAGGCAAGGCATGGAGTTCTGTAATGCCAGAGTGTATGGGTTTGCTCTCTTTGTGGCTATTACTGCTATTAACACCCAGGCCATTTACTGCAACATGAGACCTGCAAGTAGTACGTAAAGGATGCCAGAGAACGTCATGAAAACTTATCAGTTATTAATCATGTAGGACAATCTTGGTGGTCAAATCCATAACTGCTTATAAAAAAGCATTCCAATGTAAAGTAGGCCTGACACCAGTACAAGTATGTGTGTGCTTAAATGCTTCTGTTCCTAGAAGCAATAAGAGCATAACCCTGATGGAAACACCGAGACTTATCTTTGCTGGGTCACATGTAGACATTTTGGCTGTGACACTCATTCCTACAGCTTGTCTTAAAGACAGCCTTCCTAAACCCTGTGACTTGAAATATTATAGAGACAGAAAGGAAGATGAGACATAATGTTTTGGGTAGTTCAGCGAAAAACAGGCTAAAGCAATCAGGAATTGCATAAATTCTGAAATTCATCACTTAAGCCTCAAATAACCGAGGCAGAAATAAGTATTTCAATTACCTTTTCACTAACAAAATCCAGTGGCCTTGTTAAACTCCCCATACCTGTTTACTAACACTTGTAGAGCATTTATAAGGCAAGTTTTGACTGCTCAGTTTCCTGCAGTGCAAGACCTAACTGAGGCAAGCAGGATAACACCATGGAGGAAAAAGGGTACAGACTTCTACAATCCAGTGCATCTCTGCATTTTTAAACTGACTTCCACCAGAAAGGGATTTTCATCTCTCTTAAAAATCTGAAATACAACTGCTGGCATTCCAGAAAAGTTAAAGAGTACACATATATCTTCACTTGGAACTGATGGATTGCTTTGGAATGTAGTGTCATATATTCCTAAGAATGAAAGTGAAATATTTCTCCCTCTCAGAGGAAAAAAGGGCTAGAGGAAGGTAATAAAGCAATTTTAATAGTGTTAGAAAGCAATGCTCTCTGATACATACTGATGAGGTAAATTGTAAAATATGCATCATCATAAACTCGTCTTTTTTTTGTCATATTGTTATATGCCTGGTAGTTAAAGCTTAAAATCATTTAAGCAAGACAGACTCAGCTTCACAAGAGGATAAGAAAAACATTTTAAACCTCTTCAAGATTTTCTTTTAAACAGGATGTGAAGAATATAGCTTCTCATTTGGGTTAGTCTCACCTCTAGACAGTATCGAGTCCATTTTTCCACTTGCCATACCAAGTTTTAAAAAAAAAAAAAAAAGTAGACACCTGCAACTCTCCTGGTTTAAAATCGGTAAACATTCGCCCTAGCACAACTCTGTATACAAGCTTTTAAGGTGTTTAAGGAACAATACTGTGGTAATTAAAGCAAACTGCGACAAAGCAATGGATACAGAGGTACAGTATGGTATCCTTAGCTCAGTAATTCTGCTAGCACAGTGTCAAATGTGTTTTCCCCCACTTACGAAGCCACCAATACAGATGCCCTCAAAGGCTGACCTGAAAGGCCTCGAGATTCAACAGTGAGCTCACTCCAGCACTTTCTCACGCCTAATACATCAAATCTCTACAAAGAGAAAGGAAGACTAACTCATCATCACCAAAAGCACCAGGAGCACCTGTTTGTCCACTTGTATCAGGCAGAGCAAGAAGCATGAAAGAGAGCATTTTACTCTCTCGTCTTATTTTCCCCAAAGCCCTTTATGGCTCATTTTGTCTTCCTGCAGCCTGATTACAACGTACAATGTCTTAAACTTGGGAACAACCCTGCATTTTTATTAATGCTTTGTGGAAACCTTTAGAAATCGGGAGAGATTCCACCTAGTGTTTTGATGGATGCTGTTTCAGTGGATACCATGTAACTTGGGTGCAAACAGTGCTTCTCAGCATGATGGGAAATGAGGAATAAACAGCTGCCTTGCCCAAAGAGCTATTTACTTCTACGAGTTCAAAGCACGACTCAGCATTAGGTTAGCAACAAGGGTTATACGTACCTCCAAGGCAGATTTCTGTACCGTAATTTGGCTGTAGACTCTAGACCCTTCTGGGCAAACAGTCCTCAGTTCCTCTTTGTTAAGGGAGAAAAGCTGAGCACCCGTCAGCACACCGAGGCTGTTAACAGTCCTGGGGTCACACCGGAGGAACAAATAAGAAATAAGCCAAAATGCACTCGCCAAGGGAGAGAAGGAAATTGGCTTTATCCCACATTGTCTCAAGACAAAACTTAATGCAGCAGGACTCTTGAAATGAATTCAGTATTTGCCATAAGAAATACCTTTTGGTGAAGGTTAATATATATATTTTTCCCTCTCTAAATAGATCTCTGTAGGTCTACGACCATATTGATATGTATGGATATATTACACTGTATGTATGGATGGATATATTACATTTACTTCTATACATAAATATATATGTATGTAAAATCAAATTCTTTTTTCCAAGCATGCAGCTGACGTATTTTGATTTTCAGAAGGCTACTCAGTTTTAAAAAGTGAACAGGCCTCAGCCTAATTACTGAGAGAAAAATAATTTTAAGACCTTTTCTTACATTTGCCCTCAAACTTACACAGGGTTGAATCCTTTGGACTGCAACCATGCTTTCACATCCTCCGGTGAAGAGTCGTAAGTGATGTTGACAACTGGGATGTTTGGTCGTGGCACCTGGAACTTTCTCTGAGCGGCGCTCCGGCCGATGGTGAGCCGGTGGACAAGTTCATCCTGCACCTCCTCCATCTGTGATTTCCTGCCTGAAGAGAGAGATGCCCCACAAGAGTTATTCTCAAGGTTGCTTTATTAAAGTCAGGTCATTTCTTTTACTCCACTCCAAATCTTAAACTCTTCTGGTTTTTCTTTTTTTTTTTTTCCTCCTTTAAAGGTTCATTCACTAGATCTAAATTATTATTCTCCGTTTTTTCCCATGGAAGATTTCAATATTCCCGCTACTCTCTTTGCAAAACAATCAAAAAAGAAAACAAACAAACAAAAAACCAAATTCAGCTGAGACCCGAAAAAAGAAGAGATGAGCCTGATGTCACACAGAGATAGAGATCAGTCTGACAGCATCCAAGCTGTAGAAGAAAAGCAGCATGGAGCATTGTTCAGTTGTCACAGTCCATATTTCTTCAGATAGAATTGTGATGTTTTAAAAATGAAGACAAAAAAAATTACAAGATTGGTTACACTATGGAAAGGCAGCATTTTCCACAAACATTTTTTAATTGAAAGCTCAACTTTTTAGTACAAACCAAATTCAGGCAAAAAATCCAATCACTGCTGCTAAGACATAGCACCTTATATCTAATAAGCTATTATAGTAATCACATTTTTGAAGGAATTTTATGAAATTTGAATTCACTTCAAGTGGGAAGTAACCAGTCAGCTGAAACAATGTCACACTTTGCATTAAAAAAGAAGAAAAGAAGAAAAAGTTTCACCAGAGACAGAGAAATTGGGCAAAGGGTTTTTTTTGTGTCTTTTAAATTATTATTTGGTTAATTTGTTGTTGTTTTTTACTGATTATTTTAACGAAACTGTACAAATTTGCTATCCCACAGAATCCATGTCTGAAGTGCTTAGTTTGGTTGCTGGTCATCAGCAACCTGAAAATCAGCAAACTGAAATACTTTTCATGTACTTCAATAAAATCAATTATGATGACACTGAAAATTGCTTGAAATGCATATAAAAAGTTCTATGGATAATTTCACAAAAATAGGCAGAATCCCAAAAGGTTTAGATATCTTTTTGGACACCAAGAAAATACTGATTTAGCAGAGTTAAACTCTCCATGAAGTAACTCTGGAGCTACTATAAAAATACTTTTACACACAACTTTTAAGTGATCTCAAAAATTCTCAGCATTTCCTTGCCAAGCTATATTTAGTCAACTTTATTCAACCTTCTCACTTTGATACACAAACAGTAACTACAGCACTTTCTCTGATGCATTCTGATGGCAAAACCTATTCCTTTTCTCCCACTACACCAGTAGCAACAGAGGAAAACGACAACTCCAATATGAAAAAAACCTGAGCAAATGTTTCTTTTTCTCCTTTTATCTTCTCCTAATGCCTTTCCAAGGATCAACATCTCTATACAGTTAGACAAATAAAACAAGCTTTACACAGGCTTTTAGGATTTTTTTTTTTTAATCACCACCAAAATAAAAAAATCATCCTTGGTTTAGCCATTTTCTTTTTTCTTTTACAAAATAACCCCAGGTTGAAAGTGGACAGAATATCTCTAGTAAAATATTTGAGGCATTCAGGCCCTATTGTGCTTTTTTTTTTTCCTCCCAGAGTATGAATCAGAAGCCAAAATGACATGTGCTCAGTGATATGTGAAGGTCTGAGATGGGATATATGAGTAAAGCCTTCAGGCAACATTATTGAAGCATGCACCAGTTATTTTCCGAAACAGGAAGAGAGCAAGAAAATGGCAATCTTCCTTCTATTTATCCAGATTTTGAAAGACTTATGTTTTATCTAGGCCAAGATTACAGCAAAAGATAAATATTTAGCTGTTAGGTAACAGAGTCTTGCTGTTGTTCACTGCATTATTGTAAAGAAACGAGATTCCCTCGACCTGAAGCAGGTACCACGTGGTGTGTTCTCTGCAGGGTTCAGGTGAGCCCTTGGGCAGCAGCTGCATGGGCAGGGTTCCCCATTCCCTTTGCAGAAGCAGCTATTTTGAGGGGATGATGAAGTATCTAAAGCCCATCAGGTGGCCTTGAGCAACAGCTCCCAGGAGGGCACAGGAGCTCTCATGCGTGGCCCAGGGCCTCACTGGAGGCTAAGAGGGCAAGAGATGCCTCGTAACCATTTAATCTACAGCAACTGCAACCTTTCACACCTCGCACCCTTGTACTTGAACCTGGGATAGTCTTCATGTTTTCCATCTGTAATGGGTAGAGAAAGGCATACCTGCTAAGGTATGCAAATCTTAAATGGAAATAAAAATCATTTTTGTGTGTGTGAAGATCACAGAATCACAGAACATTAGGAGTTGGAAGGGATCTCAAAAGATCATCTAGTCCAGCCCCCCTGCCAGAGCAGGATCACCTACAGTAGGTCACACAGGAACGTGTCCAGACGAGTTCTGAATGTCTCCAGAGAAGGAGACTCCACAACCTCCCTGGGCAGCCTGTTCTAGTGCTCTGTCATGCTCACAGGGAAAAAGGTTTTTCTAATGTTTTTGTGGAACCTCCTATGTTCCAGCTTGTACTCATTGCCCCTTGTCCTACTACTGGACGTCACTGAACAGACTTCATCCTCCTGACACCCCCGCTTGACATATTTATAAACATTTGTGAGGTCACCCCTCAGCCTCCTCTTCTCCAAGCTAAAGAGACCCAGCTCCTTCAGCCTTTCCTCATAAGGGAGATGTTCCACTCCCTTCATCATCTCTGTGGCTCTGCGCTGGACTCTCTCAAGCAGTTCCCTGTCTCTCGTGAGCTGCAGGGCCCAGCACTGGACACAATATTCCAGATGTGGCCTCACCAGGGCACAGTAGAGGGGGAGGAGGACCTCTCTCAACCTTTCTAATACACCCCAGGATGCCATTGGCCTTCTTGGCCACGAGGGCACATCGCTGGCTCATGGTCATCCTGTTGTCCACCAGAAACCCCAGGTCCCTTTCTCCTGCACTGCTCTCCAACAGGTCAGTCCCCAAACTATACTGGCACATGGGGTTATTCTTTCCCAAGTGCAAAACTCTACACTTGCCATTGTTGACTTTCATAAGATTTCTCCCCACCCAGCCCTCTAGCCTGTCCGGGTGTCTCTGAATGGCAGCACAGCCTTCTGGTGTGTCAACCACTCCTCCCAGTTTCGTGTCGTCAGCAAACTTGCCGACAGCACTCTCTAATCCCTCATCCTGGTTGTTGACGAATATACTGAACAGCACTGGCCCCAGCACTGACCCCTGAGGGACACCACTAGATACAGGCCTCCACTTTCCACATGTTTTATAACTGCTCAGGTTTCTGTTTTTATTTAAGTAACAAACTGCTCAGAAGAGGACAAAGACAAAAGCTGACCATACTGTTCCTTTCAGAAGTGGCAGCAAAGCCCATTCCTTCTGCCAGGCTGTTCTCCATTTACAATTTCCAGCCAGCCAGCCTGTTACGGGAAAACAACTTAAAAAGGTCCTAGAGCCTTCCCACGTTCAGAGTTTGGGTGAGAGGCTGTCTACCATCAGGCAATGTCAAAGCAGGCTCCACCGACTTGAAGCAGGAATGCTTCCCAACCACTGGGGACATGGAGAGAAAAGAAGCCGTCCTGCAGAAAGGATTATGCTAGGTCTCAGTTTTTACCTCAAGTGGAAGTGGGATTTTCTGTTAAGGCAGGGAAGCAGAGGATGGGAAAAGCTATCAACTCCTGAACTGCAAGCAGCTTATTATTTTAACAGCTATTACTTTATACAGTTATAGCAAATGCTTACCTACCAGTCTCAGTTATTTTTAAGCCAAGCCATCACATCATTTAAAGTGCATTTAGGACAGAAATTATTGACTAAATAAGTTCTCCTAACAGAACTTGCTTTTCCGACAATAGAGATTAGAAGCCTCAGCAGCAGTTGGGCTTTGTATTTACAAGGTGGCCATAAGCAGAACTTTTCATGACTGCCACACACTGTTGGATGCCGGTTACCATGCTTTTTCCAGACAAAGGGCTATGGAATGTGTTCTCCTAAGACAAGGACACAAAAACCGGCTCAGCGGCCTGCCAGTTGCTGTTGCTTTAGCCAAGCTAAGGGGACCTGCTTACAAGATGAGTCTCCTACAGCATTAACATGGTTCCTATGCATCAGCCAGACCTGTAAGTCTAACTTTAGATACATGTTTCAGAATGGTGCAAATGCCCTAGAAATATCGATGACCACAGTGTAAAAACAGCCTAAGTGATTTTCAAAGCATTTCAGATTGTAATGTAACAGTGAGTTCAGGTGGAAAAACATACATTAGCCAGAACACCAGTATGGAGACTTACAGTGTTGAAAAGCCCTGGCTGAAGATCCCAGACAGACATAAAAGGAGAGGATTTAGGGCTGGCACAAGTGCAGAAGTGTTTTGCCCCTACCTACCATTGCAATTCACAAGGGTCAGACACAGGATTGAAGCTAAGCATTTCACAGAATCACAGAATAGTTTTGGTTAGAAGAGACTTTAAAGACCATTTTATTCCAAATCCCCTGCCATGGGCAGGGACAACTTCCACCAGACCAGCTTGCTCAAAGCCTCATCTTGAACACTTCCAGGGATGGGGCATCCATAACTTCTCTGGGCAACCTGTTCCAGTGTCTCACCATCCTCATAGTAAGCAATTTCCTCCTAAGATCTAATCTAAATCTACCCTGCTCTAGTTTAAAACCATTGCCCCTTGTTGTATCACCACAGGCCCTTGTAAGCAGTCCCTCCCCAGCTTTCCTGTAGGCTCGCTTCAGGTACTGGAAGGCTGCCACAGGGTCTCCCCTCAGAGACTTCTCCAGGCTGAACAACTCCAACTCTCACAGCTCGTCCTCATAGGGGAGGTAAACATTTATGTGCAACACCAGGTTTCAGGTAATTTAAGGATTAAGCAAAATACACAGGAATGGAAGAAATAATTCTTTTTTTTCCCCCTCTTGCTTCTTAGACAAACTTACGATCCACAGGAATTTGCTTCTGCCTCTGGGTGTCTCGCGCAACACTACCACCACTGTCACTGGAGGTGCTGCTTTGGCGGCTGATGGTTGCTGGCGCTTTGGGCACGGGAACCGGTATCGGTGCTGGTGCGCTGGGAGGGAGCGGGACAGCCATGGGGACAGGAGCAGGCGTTGGAGGCGGTGAAGGAGTAGCAGGAACCGGATCAGGCTGTTTTGCAACATAGTCTGTCCTTTGTTTCTGAAAGGATGCAGAGAGACTCCGTTGGACAACCAAACTTGGACAAGACATCAGACAAACTTGGGTTTCTGCAGAAAATGCCGAGATGCTTTGCACTGACTGACCTCACTTATTACACAAAGACATCTTACTTGCCCGATATAGTTCCGCAATTTGCCAAAACTTGATTTGGCACCAATGTTTGGCATCAATTTCCTTCTTTGTTGGACACAAAAGTCGCAGCAATGGCATCATCTGAAATATGTTTGTTTCTTTCAAACAGGTGAGTTCTATAAATTAAATTGGTTTTAAATACCAAACTCCTAATACCTGGCACTCTAACAGCTTAAAAAATTTGAGTTGGACTTGATCAGTGTCTGCATATTTTAGAGATGTTACTTAAAAAGTAATGAAAAATGAACATAGCAAGCCACACTTAAGCCTGACTAATGGTTTAACTTAAAAATAAATTGGAGTAAGTCACTGAGATTGGGATAATATGCTGTTTCTTGAACTGCAGACACCATTTAAGCTAATAACTAACTAGCATGTGTCTCAAAAATAATTTGTGGCAATAATTCCTTTCCTACTTCTTTGCCTTTAGAATGGCACCAGTTACAGGAAGACACGTATATTTTCCCAAAGTGAACCCAATGACAGACAAGTCCCAAAGCTTGTACATAACCTATGCTACAGTTCTTTTTCAAACAGTTCAAATCCCACATCTCTCTATTTTAACAGTGCTCCCTCTCCGCGGTTTTGGTCTAACATAGCTTGAAACTTTAATATTAAAGTTTGTTTGCTCAATAGAGTTGCCTCATTTCTTACTTATGAGAAGTCTGATTACTTTGGTATGAAAATAGATGAGTACATTCTCCAGATTCATTGCTTCTTCCTGAAATATCTTTCCCTCTTCCTTGGAGGCAGAAGGTTTATGGCAGATTAAGTAAAGAAATATTTGTAGGAGCCATATGTTAGAATCTGAGCAGCACATCACTGGCCTGACAACAATCAAACCTTTATTAAATGTCAGCAACTGCCTTTATACAGGAATCCCCAACTCCGTATGTTGAACTGATGGACGAGGCATTTTGTAGTGCATGTTAACTGGGACCCTTAGAGTTAAGTTATGCTGAGTTATGCCAGCGGAAAATTTATCCCATCAGCTTCTATAAGGAGTCAATTAGGCCTAGAAAAACATCTTTCCTTTCCCTTAGTTAATTTTTCACTTAAATTGTAGCAGTCACCTACTGAAGCAAGCATAAAGTCTTACAATACATTCCCAGGGAAACCTTTTAGTGTTTTGTTGTGTTTTTTTTCTAAGCATTTTATTGTTCAAAGGCATTCATCTCAATTATTTTGTGTCCATCTTGTGCAGTTCATTGTGTGGGGATTAAAAATAAGAATCATATGATGACTCCTCTGTATTCTACTACTTCAATGTTAAGACAATAAACGTTTTTTTAGATGTCAAATGCCAAGAAATTGAAATGCATTACATAAGAGAACATTCAGAATAATGTATATACAACAAACCTGTGCTTTGGTGGAAAGAAAGTGCCTTATTAGGTACAATAGTAAATATACCATTTAGATGTACTATGGTATATACAAAATCTTCTAATTTCATCGATACTAAAATGTCATGAGGATATTCAGAATTTTTTAAATCTTGTTCACAGATTTGAAAATGCCTGACTGTTATCCCGACAAGGTATCCTTATGTGCACCCCTGACATTCTTAAAAAACATGCAAGGAAAAAGCAGGGCTTTTTTTATGGTAGAGAGGATTCATTACAAAACAAGGCATCAACTGCACATCACCACAATCATAATCCAGAAAAAGCAACAGCAAAACACTACATGTAGCTCTCAGTGGATGCTACTCATGTAGTTTGGAAAACATGTTGTACTGCAATCGCAAGTCTCATCAAAATGACTTGCTGGAGTGAAAATAATCTGGAAGCTCCACTCAAATTCTAAATTTACAGATGATACCACATTGAAATACACTCCACATTCTGTGGAACAGCGCCCAAAAGCCAATTACACATTTGAATTGCATTTAATGTTCCTTTTTTAAACACTTTTTTTTTTAACTCCAGATCTTTTGAGGACATTCACACGTTCATCCCATCACTTCTATTCATTGCTACAAACAAAACAAGCATGCACTAAGGAATCTGGTGGCTGCATAGTCCAAAAGAGTAATTTTTGAGGTTCAATATCAGAAGAGTAATTTTGTTACCTCTGAAAGCTCTCCCAGCAATTGCTGTGAGGAAAATGGAGTAAATCACATCAAACAGTATTGTTAGGAAGGCGAACAGTAACTGCCTCATACATCACTCTTGAAATTTCACACAATTCAATATTTAAAACAAGTAATTTAAAAACAAAGGAACATCACTGTTAATAATTATCTCTTCTTACTCACTAAGCAACTCATATAGTGAGTTATTCTTCTGAATAATCAGTGGAGGGCTGTCTACAAAACATACATACGTGACACCATATAAACAATGAGCTCTTTTTAAAGCACCTAACCAGACAGAAACTTAGAAAGAGGTTAAAAAAACCCAAAACACAAACTAAAAATTACAAAGGATTGAAGATCATAAGGTATATGTAGAGAACACTTAAAACCATACAACAATAAGAGTTAAGTCATGGCACATATTAAAAAGGAACCTATTTATTTTAGCTTAAGAAACATTGGCTAGCTTAGAAAATGAAGTAAACTCACTGCTGACAGTCATAAGAACAATGAACAGTTCTGGGGTTTGGTTTTCCTTCCTCCTCATTTTTTTTGTTTCAGAATAAACTTGCATTCCTCAACTCAAGTATATTGAAACAAATGCTTTACATATTTGGAATACTGATGATATACACTCATTAAAAATCTGAATATGTCAGAAAAGCTTGCTGAGATTAAGATTTTTTTTCTTTTTTTTTTCCTACAAAATCTTTGTTTTTACAGGAAAAAAAGATAGAAGTCCCAAAGCTCTTTTTCCACACCCTACAGCCTGCATCTTGTCAAAAATGAAGATACAGCATGATGTGATATATTCTTAATGTAAGCAAAATAGTAAGTTTGAGTACAAGTGCTAACTGTATCAACCTTAACTCTTGATCACTGTCAAAAAACTGAGAACAACAGATTTTCAAATACATTTTGCCTTCAAAAAAGGGACTACATGTATTCAAACTCTGGCAAATACACGCTTAGCATTAGAGAGGCATTGGGTACAACCATAACTAGCATTAGCACTGGGAAACGCTCTCATTAAGCTAGCACAGACACAGGGGTTCCCATTTAATCTCTTTCTGAACATTTTAGTGCCACATTCCTGTTTGCACAGTGACAGGAGGTCACCAAGAGAGCTGCAGAGCATTCAGCCGCAGTTTTGTCAACAGCTTTTGTGGTCTGGATGTTTTCTTGAAACTCATTTGGAAAGAGAACCAACTACCTGTCCTCACCCAAAAGGGATGGTACCCAATGAGGCATCCAAGACTAGAAGAGCAAATTTCAAGTGAGTTCTTTTGCAAGTTTCCTCTGGTGGGCTCAGCTATTGCGCAACAGCTGCCTATTAAGATCTCATTACGAGTCATCTAACTAGCTCTTTGTGGTGTGTAAAGAATTTGTGGGTTCATCCGACTTACAAACTCGACTTGCTAGAATCACCCCAGAAAGCAAGAAGTACATTAGGATGGAAAAAGGAGAAATATAGACAGAATTTACTTATTCAAATTCGTATCAGCAAGGATTAGTCCCCATTTCTTATAAAAATATAATTATGGGCCAACTGGGGACTTTTAATTCCCGTCATTAATCAAATTCTTTTTTACAACTATTCAGTTTATTTTTGTATAACAAGTAGCATCCTATAATTTCAGATTGGATCAGTGTTGAATTGGACAGGAAACTTTTTTTTTTATAGCAATCATAAAGTCTTGGTCTGATAGCAACTTTAAAGAGCATTTGATATGAAATGAGGTAAAGGAGATACTGGCTCCTGGTCAAAAATTATGACATTTCCTTGGCCGCTGCAAAATGAACACCTGGCAACAGCGTCTCTTCATTATCAAGCACTTCATGATCTGCAGGAAAGATACCAGCTGGCAAAAGATTATGACGCTAACTTGGAGCACAAATGTTGTGCTTGAGGGGAAACAACTTCCCACAGAGATATTTGAAGTGAGCTGCTGAACAAAGAGACTTGAAAGAAAGGTTTTAATGGTAGATTGTCAAGAGACACAAATGACACTTGTCCCAAGTGAGGTGGAGACTTTTGTTTTGGTGCTTACATACCATAAACATGCCTCTTACATACACTGTCACACTTCTGTGGACAGTCATGTTTTTTTAAAATAAGACTACAGGACTGCATTGGTTTAACATTTACTCTCTCTATCTCAGGATTTCATGCACATCACTGATAGTATAACTGTCTCACCTCACAAAGGGTACCATGAGATTAATGAGACTGTCGTAAGATTAATTAACAAGCCCACCAAGATTCACATGTCTATCCCAATTAAGTTCCTCAAATTTCTTTTTCAAGACCATTAAAAAACCATTAATAAAATGCACACTAAATAGGAAATAAATAGGTAATTCTTTTCTAGGTTCACCAGCAATACTTGTACAAAAGAAGAAATCAGAATGCTTGGGAAACTGTGTTCTCAATAAAAGTTGTTGGTTCACAATAAAAAGGCAGATGAAACCACCAACACCACAGGAAACTCTGATAAACAATAATCAATGTTAGTGGAAAACATAAGAACAATCAGCAAAATGCTCTCCTAAATGTACACAAGTATCAAACAAGCGAAAATAAGGCTTTCTTGGAACTAATTCAGCTGACCAAAAGAAATACAACGTTAAAACCTCTGACTCACAAAGCTGATAAAATAACTAGGATATTGCTTGCAATGTTCCTGCAAGTATTAGCTTAGTTACTTGAAAGCAGAATTGCCTGTCTGGGACCTGGGTCCTGAAAGGAATAGAGAGAAAAATTAGGATCCAGTCTAGTGTGTGGACTAAGAGGTCACTAGGAGAGGTAACAGAGTGAGTAAAATAAACTTTGCAGCTCTGAGAATAATTGTGATAATAAGGCATCCGTCTCTCAGAGAAAGGGTGTCCATCCGCAGAGTAACTGAATGAAAAAACATCTCTCTTTCAATGAATCTTTAATCCTTCCTAATAACGTGGAAACATCCTTTGATCAGCTGCGCTTCGCAGGCCGTTAGTCTGTAAAGAAATACGCTGACTGTGTACATAACACTTCTCTGCGGCTCGCTGCAGCAGACAGACTACTTTGAAAGCAACCTCTCAAAAACCAAAGACGACTTAGGAGACCAGCACAAGCCGCAGAGCATCAGGCACTGAGCCTGCTCCCGTCTGGGGTCTGGCAAAATTGGGTGCTGACAGCAACCTCTTCAATTTCCTCCTCTCTGCCCACAAGTTCTCCTGTTTGACCTTGGGCAAGGCAATCATCCCCTCAACGCCTCATTTCTCCCTGAAATAGCAGCAATGTCTTATAGCGCTGTTATGTAAATAAAGAGCGTTATGCAAACAGATCCCAAATGAACCATGTCTCTAACATGGGAAAAGAGACAAATGAGGATGCTTAGGAGGGCTGAAATTATAATAATCATCATAAGGTTAAGAACAACATTGCTGATATGTCTTAGAGAAGACTCCCTTTATCCTGTGTAATTCATTACATTCCTAAATAATTGCATGGTATTTCAAGCTCACACTTGAATATGATAAAGCTACAACCAAAACAAACCATGGACTGTAGGGAACAACCTGTCAGAGGGCAAAGAAACAAAATTATCTTAACGGTTGTTCTCTGACCTTAATTTTCAAGAATGCTTTGTGAAAATGACTGTTTTATTATTTTCCATGTCATTATTTCAGAGAGAAAACTTCAAAACCTTCAGCATATTACAACGAACAGTGTAAGAAGCTCCACTCAAAACTCTACTCAGCCTGCTCAGAATTTCTTGGCAAACTGCAAACATGCAAAATAATGTGCACCCAAAGGAAAAAAAAAAAAGGTCACATCTTTAAATCAAGATTTGAAAAGCACTCTAAATGCATGCTTCATTTCACAGACAGGCAAAAACCATTATCAATTTAGAATGAGCTCACATATTATAGGCAAACAATTAGGGATAGGAGAAATTCAGAAACAGTTTGATTGAAGCCCACCAAGCTCAGGACAGGTCTACCATGTTATTGTGCCAGAAACAGCATAGGATCTGTTTCTCAAGAGATTTTTCCATATCCATGACAAAACTGGAACTACTGCAAAAGCTGCAGGTTTTGTGGTAGCTGCACACACAGAATCCGGTACAGCAACACTTTCGACTGGGACCTTTAGATGAGTCTGCAGCAGAGGCAGTCAACAGTAACATTATGGCATGTCTCATTTTTCAGCCATCAACTGGAGTGTGTAGGCACATGGAATGAATATTACATTAAAATAAATTTAACTTCAAGTTTCAACAGAAGTTTAGTTTGCATTTGGACTGAAAAGGTCTGATTCAGAGGCAGGCCTGAAATTTCTGCTTAATCCAAACTTGTTTGCCTAACCTTTCAAAATCATGAGAAACAAAAGGGAAGAAATGGGTCTTTGAAAATACAACTTCTTATTTTATGAGCCTCCAGCTCAGTTAAAAGCTGTCTAAAACTACACATTACACCTTTATTCTGTATATTGTTACTCAGATGGAAAATTGCACGGATGCAAGATTCTAATTTTTTTAAAATATTCCACCCTCTAATTCTGTTCAACATACCAAAGAAACAACAACAACAACAAAAAAATCTTAATTCCACACCACAGCATGAAAGAAAGAAAGCCAAAATTAAGCCAAGAGAATAGAGAACTATTGATGCACAGGCACAGTAATTGAAAAATACCCGTTTTATGAATTCAAATGCAAAGACGCCTACGTTTTATGACTCTAACATTACAATAATTAAATAAATTCAAGACTAAGATAGAGACACACAATGATAGAAAATAAAAAGAAAAGCTAGCATTCAGCCTCCTAGGAGAGACAAAGATGACCCTACCTTAAATAATTCAAACTCCTTCTTTGGCATCAACAACTATCAATCCACAAAGGATATTTGCAATTAAAATAAATGCACACACATTCATTAGGATCGGAATTACCACCTCTAATCAAATAAGCTGAAAAACAACCCAAACCCACCCTTAAGGGAGAACATTTTGCTGTATCCCTACCAACTTTATTCTCCTGTTAGACTCTATGCAATATAGAAACCAGTCTCAGCCTGTACAAGAAATACAAATCTTTTGACAAGTTGGTGGAAAATGCAGATATTTTAGCCTTACTGTGAATCTCCTCCTCTTCCACAGGCAAAAATGCACAAGTTGAATGACATTCAAAACAAAAGTTTTGCTCCCAAGGAGCAGACGGTACCTGGATGGTGCGGGTATATGCAGGCTCTGACCATCCTAGACCTCCTTCATGATTCCTCAGAGGGTCCAAAATGTTGTTTGGCACAAAGCCTGTGCTGCCGCTTTTATTCTGAACCTTCCACCACTGCTTTCTGTCATCCAGAATCTGAAATAATTTGGTAAATTAATGACATTTTCTTTCCTGGCTTTCCTGCCAGTACTCATGTGCATTCTTTCAAAACTAAACTATTTGCCAGGTTTTGTGACTGCCAGCAGATCTTACACAGATGTCCCTGTAGGCTTCCTTAACTATTTACCATCATTAATTCTACATGGTCATACTGCACTTTTCAAAATGCAGCTCTCAAGAAAGGGTATGGAAGAAAAGCATGCAATGAACCTCTGCAAACTCAGACATGTGCTACACAAGACAACAGGATGAAAAATCAAATACTTGAGCAGAGAGGTTGGCATCTCTGCCACCTATATGCTGTTGACAGAGGTAACTACTAATAATCCAAGGAAAAGTGCATTGTTCTAGAGGACAGTCCAAAGCTGGGGGGAGAGCACTTCTGAGTAAACAGGGAACTGGAGCAGGATGGCCAGGAGAGGCCTGAAGGCTGACTGCCTGCTGTGCAATCTCATAACACAACATTTTCTCTCTTTGTTTCTCCCTGCCTTCCAAAAGTGTCTAGTTTTCAGGAAAAGAGAGTCTTTTGCTCTGTCCTGTGCGTACACAGACAGTATTTGCCAGAGCCAGTTATTTAAATACTACTAAATGAGTAATACTACTAAACTTGCGAGTAGGGTTAATGGTTGGACACGATGATCCCAAGGGTCTTTTCCAACCTGGATGATTCTGTGATTCTGAGGCTTTTAAAAAGCAACACCAGAGAAGATGTAAGAAGCACACAAATATTCTTCTAGTATGGATCTCGACAGCATCAACTCATAAGTCAGTATAAAATCTCCATTGATCTTTTCTATGATGAAAACGAATTAATCAAGTTTTCCATATTAAGGGAGATAAATCAAACGCACTGAAGTCATCATTAAGGACAGCCACACTGTTCACAGGAAAGGTACTCTCAGCTTTGAGTTACATCCGAAATTTGTGTTTTCTCTTTGCAAAAAAAAATTTACCTCTACAATCTCTTCTTTCATGACAGAAAGCTCACTGTTGTTTCTTGCCATAAATTCATACTTGCATTTGGCATATTTCTTGGCCTGTGCTTTACTGTGTGCTTCATAGTTTCTGCAAAGCAAAGATCAGACTATTATTCAGTGAAACATTCAGGCAAGTAAAAACACAGATAAAATGCCCTCTTCCAACAACGTACAAAATATTTAAACATAAAAACCCCACCTCGCCACAATATACTGAGTTAAGTGCCAAATAAAAGAAAAAATTAAACGAAAGAAAGAGGCAGTTGAGTATCATGAACTTTTAAGAATTGCTCATCTTTACAGGCTCACTGCTTGCAAGATGTATGAAAACAGATTAGCAGGTGCCATCATTGTGTTAAAATAAACGTACACTATTTTTAGACTGTTTTCCTACAGTAGGTCAAGTAATCATTTGCCATATAAACAAATGACTTTATTAAGTATATAATGGATATCTCATGCTTTGTATGAAATGGTATTTCTAGTGTGCATCATAAATTATTTCAAATACATAATAGATGAATAATTTTTTGCCATCAATACTAATGGAATTAAACTGTGAAAAAAATGCTCATCTACTGTACATCAGTTTTCTTAACTGACCATAAAATACCATCAACTAACAGCCTCGAGTTACTGTATCAATAAAAACATCAATAATAACTTCTTGGCAGATTCAAACAGAGTTCATTGTAGAACAATGTGTCTTTCTGTTTCCACGAGGACAGACCTGTTCAGAAGGCCTTTGGGTGGGAAGTTACTAGTTTTTCTGATGTAGTATCTCTTCGAGTTCTCTGAGAAGCCCCCTGCCTCCTTAAAACAGGTCCAAAAGAAGCAGTAACATTTTTCACTTATTGCAGATTACACCCAACAACCTACAGCCATACCAGGTAGTAGTTATTTAAACAAAAAAAAAAAAAAACAACATCCCATACAAACTGAAACAGATAATAACAAGCTATGCAGGCGGTTGCCGATGTTGGTGGTGCGCAACTGTGGGTCCCACGTGTGCCTGGGCAGCCTGGCAGTTACCTGGCTACTGCATGGCTGTGGAGAACTGTCTCACTTGAAGAGCAGAAGAAAGAAAGAGTCATCTTAGGATTGGAAGATTATCTTTGAAAGGAAGACAAAGCACTAGAAGTATTTAAGGAGAGAGTGAAAAACATGGGATGAACCCTAGCCTGCAGAATAGCTGTTATGAGGCTGAAAGATGTGTGAGTAATCCCAGTTTTTAATACCACTCACTCAAAATTCATGTAATTTTTAACTCCTTTCTTACTATCTCAGGGATATGACTAATGTACCTCTGAAAGCACTTTTACTTTTAGGCTGGCTTTCCAAACTCATTTCACTAACTGTGTCTTCCTACCTTGCCTACACCTGACTATTCTGATCCCCTCAAAAAAACATAACTCAGGAAGAATTTTAAAAAATGCTTATGTTTCAGTTTCACTCCATTCTGTTGCAATCAACTGCAACATCCTCAGGACATGGGCTGGTCAATGGCTTTATGCTTCTGAAGGGACTGTAATTCCTAAGTCCAGTTTAATGAGCCAGACAGTTTACCCGGGGCACAAATATTCTCAACGCTTCCCTCCACCCAGCCTCCACTGTGTTTTCTTACTGCCTATCAGATATACTGTAATGGCAGCCCTCTGCTCTCCAGCGCACGCGGCTCAAGAACCTGCTGGATTGTACAGACTTCCAGGGTTTTTTTCTTCAAATGACAGCACAAAACGAAGCCACACACCCTACTACTTCAAAACACCACAACTTGCTGAAAAACCATTCAGTACTCTTTCAGCATCAGAGAGAGCTCCTGATAGACCCAGTATCACAGTAGAAGTTTAAGATCCTGACACTTGGTTTACATTACCCAAGGAAAGTACAACTTACTGCAGGTCCTGCCATGTTGGAATAAGGCTCACTGAAGTTCCCCGTGATTAAAACTTCACTGGAGAAGGTGTAATTTAGCTATCCCTCAGAAGGTAGTGAGTAGCTTGGTCACTGCCTTCAGAACACTCATTAGGAGTGTCAGCTTTAAGCAAAGATCAGCAAAGGGTCAGCTGAAGGGCTGAAAGGGTCAGCTTGAATTTCTCACTCCTTTGCCTAAACCCATTCCTCCACCTGCTTCTTCACAGATGCTTTAAAACTTATCTTTAAATGGAAGCTACTTGGGGTAATACATATTAACAGCTTTCCCTCAGTAATAAGCCTCTACCAGACATGTATTATGTGTCTCAGGAGCCAATTAACAATAAGTTTGTGTCCTGTTGAACAGGCTGGAAGACAGGAGCACTGTGTGGATGTTTGCATCAGTACCAGCCATCTAGACTCCCTCCAACAACCAGTGGTGAGAAACAGGCACCACCACAGCATGTCTCATTTCATATCTTTCAAAAGACTAATTTCACCTTAAATAAACTGCTTCTTAGAAACACCCATTTCTCTTTACCCGCCACAAAGGAGGCTTGGATGACTCTTTGAGTTGCAGCCAGATACATTGATATCATCAATAGTTCAATGCAATGAGATTCATTCTCTAAAACCTGAAATGGAGGCAGCAACATTTGCATGGAATACTCTTACTCTGAAAGGATAAAACTGGTCTTATTACATTACAGACAGGAGAGAAAGGAATTCAGAGTACAGATCATCTAGATTTCAAGCTGACTGGTCCCGAGACAAGAACTCAAAAAGTAACTGCTGTTGTTATGAAGAATAAATTGGAAGTTCAGGAAAAAAATTGAGTCTTCAACCTGCACACTACATGGGAATTTGTTTGCAAGCAAGATTAACAACATGATCTTTCAGCACACAGCCCAAAACTAAGGATTATGTAAAGGTTTTCATCAGAAGAGTTATATCAATGATGTTTTAACCAGCAACCTGATGTCAAAAACTAAGTTCAAGCATCTTCCATGGCACCTAAGCCAAAATACTGTTCGTACAGTGTACAGGGAATATGGTTTGGCATAGGGAAGCAATCTCAACACTACTTTACTGATTTACTTCCTTCCACAGCTTGTGCTGGTATTAGTTCTCCCGACAGACAAGGCTGAGACTCCAAGGATTGCTGCATTTGATCTTGTCAAGCTATTCAGATTTAAGCTAAAATAAAGGGGATGTACAAAAAGACACTGGTTGCTATGCAAACATTTTGGAACCTTTTCTGTCACATTTGAAAGAGAATGGGAGAAACGAGGACTTGCTATTTTGAAAGTGGATATTTATGCACCAGTCCAGAAAACAAAAAGCAGAGGAATCCAGAGTACTAAGTGAGCAGTTAAACAAATCAAGCAATCATTCAGAACAAGGACAGGTGAATCTCAGAGCAGACTTGTAATTCTTTATAGTTCTGAGAAGAGCAAAGAATATACTTAAAACCATGAAACAAATCAGAAATAAAATTTGAAATAGGAGGATCTTGTGTTCTCAATTGGGTTGGAATTCCACTATAACATTTTTGGAAAAAAGTATCAATTTAACAGCATACATCGAGAGCGCAGCTTCACAGCAATTATGCTAGAAGAGTCTTAATGATGTGCCTTGGAGAAAGAAGCAAAAGCAGAATGCCCACTGCTAACCAGAATCACTTCCTTGTAGAAATACGGATTTGGTCCAGACACAACCAGAGGTAATTACAGACACCACCACCCCAATAGCAATAAGTTGGGACAGTTATCCACAGCACCACGTTCGCCGTTGATTCAGTGTTACCTATCTACATGTCGGCTAACAGTTTGCTTAAAGGCAGCGACAGCCGCCCCCTGGTCCAGCAGTGGCCCTCGTTTGTAAACTGTGTTACTGAATGCATACCCATCGGACGGAGGGTAGTCGGGAATGCTGGGAGGCTGGAAGACAAAAGAAAAAAAAAAAAGCCACAAAGTAGGTTAGTGTCATAAGCGGCACCGCCTAAGTTCACTTAATCCAGCACCCCTAGCGTCCCTGTCAGCATTCACCCGTGCTCAGGTGCTCACAGTTCTGCTATGAAAAGTTAATAACTTCTGCATTTCAAATACATACACAGGGAGATCAAAAGGATAAGAATTAAAGAATTTCTATCCTAAGTCATCTCACTGCATTAATATTGCAGTGGATATTCTTTAGAAAAACAGTTCTCTGGGGCAAAGTCCATGTCATCTCTCAGATATCACTACGGAAACACAACTTAGAAACAATGACTGAATGGCTCTAAAATAAATAGCACTGAGAAACCGCTTTAAGCTTTTGTTCTCAATGCACGCTTAGAGCCAGAAAACTCTAGCTAGCTAACAGTAAGTCTGTATAAGAAATAAAAGCTCCTAGGTAAAATAACCACTCTACTGCAGGATCACTACATCAACTGGCTCACCTGTGTCGCCCTAGCCCTGCACATGACTGAAGTCAAAGAAGAAATGCAAAAGGAAACATGATAGTGTAATTAAGGATTTTAATTTTAAGGAAAGCAATCACAGCTTACCACAAGCACATATATGTGAATATTCAAGGCTTTAGAAAATTCTTTTTAAACTGCAATTCTTTAAAAGACAAACAAACCAACCAATCAACGCCAAAACTTAAATCCAGCACTGACATTCTGCTTCTAGTAAAAATTAC
This sequence comes from Apaloderma vittatum, assembly GCF_000703405.1. Classification (NCBI taxonomy): domain Eukaryota; kingdom Metazoa; phylum Chordata; class Aves; order Trogoniformes; family Trogonidae; genus Apaloderma; species Apaloderma vittatum. The sequence continues at coordinate 6,550 of NW_009697389.1, read as the reverse complement.
TTTAACACCATTTCCCAAAACAGAATCAAGCCAGGTAGTTAATTTCTGGAGCTTATGATATTGAAGTTGCTCATTGTAGACCTTTTCCTTATACCACCACTCAGTTGCAGTTAAAACAGCTGAGATTCATCAGAAATTGTCAAATCTCTAACCCTGGTTTTGGGGTTTGGTTGTTACTGGGTTTTGTTTTTTTCTCCCTTTGGCCTATGTGGCTACAGAAAATCCACTCATCTCATTTCTGCCTCCAAGTATCTGACCTGGCACCCAGAGACACTTGCCTACAGGGCTGAGGGTTTATAAGTAGAAATTAAAACCACACAAAAGTCTCAATATATATTCTTTAAAACTGTATTATTAAGACTTTTTTTTAAAAAAAAAAATCAACATCAAGAGTCACCTAACATAAATCTTACATCAAAACACACCCAGGAAGCAAAGTGATTTTACTTCATACACAAATTATTTGCATCGCCTCGACTCTCCAGTTTCCTTTTGTTTTACTGCCAACATTGTCCCAACAACAAAAAACTTCTGAAATGAATACTTTTAACACATTTAAAAAGCAATAGTTCTTTTGTGCATTAAAAAGTTAAGAAAATTCGACATATATTTTTAAAATTTTCACAAAAATCAGAGTACATTCATCAACTCTACTGAAAAAGTAGGGAGTACAATCTTTACTGAGAAACAAAAGGGCTGACTAAAGTCGGTGATAAAGTGGGCTCTAGGTTCTCTGCAAGTTTTGGATGGTGGTGCATATTTCCATTCTCTAATTAGAATAACCTATCTTTATCTAAATTTGTTACATTTCTTGTAAGAAAAGGATGGGAAAGTGTTTCTGTGCAATAATCCAACTGGCATCTGCGTTTCACAAGTAGACCTAAACTACCTGGCATGGCATTACTCTAACAGCACCTCCAAATACTTTCTTGCAACAGAGTGAACATAATCAAGAATTAATGAAAGGAACAGAAGCAGCTTACAACCAGAATTCGCTGAAAAGTGCTGTCATTTTCTTTTTGTCTGTGTGCCTGTGCAGGGATCCACATTTGAGAACCTTTTTCTTCAAATTCTGCCTAAAGTACATATGATAAAATCAACGGGATCTGAAGGCACAGATCAAGAATCAAATCGCACCTTTGGGGCCTGCACTGTCCTCCCAGCTGAGGTGGGAAAGTGCACCAAGTTCAAGAGCAGCAGTGGGCAAAAGCCTTGTATTTTCCCTAATTGCATTTTTGGTGGCTTAAACAGGTATTTTGTTTCATAAAAAAATGAATGTAAGCATAATAAGCTTGCACTAACACAGCACATGCTCTCAGCATGGTTGCTTTGACAACGTTAGTGACGTCCAATGACAGGACAAGGGGCAATGGGTACAAGCTGGAACATAGGAGGTTCCACAAAAACATTAGGAAAAACTTTTTCACTGTGAGGGTGACAGAACACTGGAACAGGCTGCCCAGGGAGGTTGTGGAGTCTCCTTCTCTGGAGACATTCAAAACCCGCCTGGACGCGTTCCTGTGTGACCTACTGTAGGGGATCCTGCTCCGGCAGGGGGGTTGGACTAGATGATCTTTTGAGGTCCCTTGCAACCCCTGACATTCTGTGATTCTGTGGTCAAAGAATATTTTATGAAGGAAGCCGTTGGAGTTGCCTTCCACTAATTTACAAACCACTATTGCTGGTAACCTACCTCAGTTGACAGTCTTTTCATTTCTTGCTTCCGCTGTTGCTCTGCAACATTTGCCACAGATTCAGCCAAATGATTGAGTTCTTGCTCCTTTGGAGCTCCCATGAAGTTCAGCAAAGGAGGCTCCCAACCGTTTCGGAAACGGGGGACATAGGGTGGAATAAAATGGTCTTTTGGCCAATCCGCCCTGTATGAAAAGTAAATTAGCGATCTGTACCAAGAGCCATGTAAACTCAGGTCTAGTAGGCTTCCTAAAAACTGAAACACTTCAGAATTTTTATTAGTATAGAGGAGAGGCTGGGATTACAGGACAGGCAGAATTGCACTAGAACACATAAAATCAGCAGAAAACATTTATCGACCGCAACTATGCTCCCTGCTGTGCCCTGCAGAAAGAAACTGCTCCTGCCATAAGGCCTTGTCAGTGGCAAAACACAACAAATTTCTGTCTTGTAGCACACGATGAGTAATAGAAGAATCAATCACAAACAAATCAAAGAGTTGTTTTAACTGTTAGATGGGGAAAAATTTTGCAATGCTTTATTTGTGGTAAAGCACCAGGACAAAAGACTTCAAATAAATGGCCTGCATAAAGCAAGTTTGAAAGCAGGTATGAAGCACGGAATCTTAGGGGTCCTAGCTACACTTAAAATAATAGTTATACAGCAGCTTTTGCATAGGAAAAAAAAAAATACAACAACTCTACATTCTCCAAGACACAAGAAGTATCATCACATTTGCTGTTATATAGTCCAGATTGGTATTTTTAAAATATTGTATTACTTTTCAGAGCTCCATTAGCATTCCCTATTGCAATACAAAATATTTAAATAAATGCTTTTTTGCTCTGTCTTTGCACTGGACGTAACCCACTGTCCCAGAATATATATTACTGTATCTTCACAGTGGAAGCAGAAATGGGAATGTCCATCACAGCCTTAACTATGTCATTGTTGACACTGCTCAAAAGTAAGGGACAAATGCTGCCAGTCACACAGGCTGCAGGAGCACTCAGCGATGAGCAGCCCATTAGCAGGCCTGAGCTAGGTCAGTAACCCTCAAATTCTATCATTCACACCTCCTGCTATGCCACACCACGGTGTACCTCTGGACACTGAGGTCAATCAGACCATCGCTTGTAAGCTGCAGAGATCAGCCAACTATATTTTGCCTGTTTCGTTCTTCTCTGCCCAACAGGAGATACTTCTCTTTCCATCAGACTTTCTTCAGGATGGACTAAACAAATTATGATGGTACTTCCCAAGACACAGAGCCCATTATTTAACCCAGTGACCAATTTTCCCTGCTCCAATGACATGAGCCAATTTCCACTGTCAGTCCCGCCACAAGCTGCTATGAAGCCAGTAGAGCTTGAAGCATGTAAAAGCGAGCAAACGGTGCTTTGCTGGCGTAAGCTCTTTGGCAGTCACGAGCAGCTGCAATTCCTGTTTCCAAGGAAATTTCCTGTTTCTCGTTTTGTAGTAGCAAATACGCACAAAGGACAAATTTGGACATTCCTGGTCCTGAAGCAGAGCGGCATCAAAGAACAGGAAGACTTGTATGTCATTCTCCCTACTCTGAGGATGTTTGTCATTCCACACTCTAGGGCTTTCCATGCACCCTCTCTTACCACGAAAACACTCAAACTACTTTTAAAACAATCAATTAATTAATTGAAGAAATCCACTTGGTAGATGTTTACGTTCCAACTTGAAATGTAAGACTAAGGACAAATAAGCACAAAATATATGACGCATTTCCAGCTCAAGTGATTCCATACTCAATCCTTATGAACTGTACTTACCTACCACAGATTACAGAGTTAAAACACACTTTGCTGATTTAGGCCTTTTCTTTTGCATGTTCTATTTACATGAGTAATTTCAAACCATGCACTTACCTCAAATGTATTAAAAAGTTAATTTTTAGCTAAACCAAGCCTAAACATAATAGTGAATCCATTAAGTGCAACATGTGTGGTAGGCATATGTAACATGGTTCAGCCAACAAATATAATTTAAAAACTCTAAGTGTTTTCGTTATAGCATTATATTGCCTCTACAGAAATAAAGACATTGTAAATTTTTAGCTTTTGATAATTATTGGGAATTGAAAATAGAAAACTCTACCCTTTCTTCAAAATTTTGTTACTCTTTATTGCAGCTTCTTCAAGATGAAGGATAATGAAGTCCAGACAGCTGGGTTGAAAAAATAATGGTAAGAAACAACTGTAAACATGTGAGGGACAGTTCAGAAGAAATGACTGCAAGAGGTTATTGATACCACGGATAAAGCAAAAAAAAAAAAATTGTCTCTATTTTCTCTCTCCTTAAGACCCTTAAAATCTAACCAATCCCAAATGCCCCTGAGGCTAAAGCATTCCCTTTCAAAAAACTCCAAAGAACAGTCCAAAGCCTAACAAATTAACATGGAGTTCACTGGGAGGTGGATAACCTGGCTAAGATCATGTCAACAAACCTGAGGTCAGAGGTTATCTCTAAAATCTGCAAAGGCTTTTTCTCACCTGGCTTTGGTCCACGTGTCACCCAATGACATCCATAACTGTCCTTCTTCACTGGTAACAGTATATCGCAGGAAATCTATTGTATCTTTTGTTAAGAGGGGGCTGAGCACTGTACTAGCCAGCTCTGGACCTCCTGTTGTCTGTACCACCTAAATCCAAATATTAAAATAATGCAGAGAACATACACATTGTCAGTAAGGAAGTTACTGTGAATATATACGTTACCTGCAGTGCTGCTAGGTAAACATTTACCACTTGCAAAAAACGTACTCCCACGCCAAAAAACTGTGAGAAGCTAATAAGGTGTCTTAGTGTCCTATAGATTAACTAAATCAATTACTGCAGAACTACTGTCCTGGTTACCAGCCATTTCACATTCAGGCCCACTTTTGGCAATGTTATTTTTGCTCTACTGATCAAAATGACACATTCTTCCATTAAACAGACATATGGCTATGCTTTCAACTTTCCTCCTGCATTATGTAAAATATCTAAATTTTTTATTGTTACTTAAACGTTATAACTGTAACTCACAAAGCTAAAGATGATTTAAATAAATATATTTAATAGGTGGGAATACACAAAGCAAAGGATATAAATTATTTTCTAAAGAGAATCTCATCCTTAGATATACACATTTGTCCTTAGTTATTGCCCAGGGACACAAATTTCAGTCTTGCTATCCTTGAAAAAGTTACAGAGCATGTAAATACAAGAGTTCTGGAGGAAAACACTGAGAAAATTATAAAACCTTACCATATGTAGCGGGGTAAAGAGAAAATGCACCAGTTCAGCTGCACTAGGATTCTGGATATGGAACTTTAATTTGGCCTGAAGGAACAAGAAAATGATACATTTAAAGAAACATTTAACTTTTATGACAATAAATACTTCACCCAAGAATGGCCATCCCTGGTGAGAACACAGATCCACCTAAGCTCAGTGTTTTGTCTACAACATCCGCTAAGTGGGAGTGCTCATTCACCCAACTGCTTTTGAATCCATGTGTATCTTTAGCACCTAACGTGCAAAACGAGAAGTTCTGCAGCTGAATTATACGCTTTGTAAAGAAGCATCTCCTTTGGAAACTTGCCACATTAGTTTCATTAGTATTCTGCAGCTCTTTTCCAAATGAAAACTGAGAAATCCTTCTCCATTCATTTTCTCCAATGATGCTTGCAATCATTTACAGGTTTTATTACGTTCTTCCTCTGATCTTTTCCAAGCTGCAGTAATTCCTTCAAGCATTCTTGTCCACCCTGTAACCTTCTTTGATTTTGCTACACTGGGAACAAAACAAGGCCAGGGAACATAATGGCATATTGATACTCCTTATTTGTTAACTACTTTCCCCCTCTTAGTAATTGCTTGGTTGAACATCATTGAACACAGATGACATTCTCACAGGAATCTGTATTACACCAACATTTTGCTCTGATTTGGTTTATATATGAGATTTTCCCCATCTCCCCATGACTATCATATCTACCTATATTGAATTTCATCTGTCACTTTATCTACTAATATGAATTTTTTCTACATTTGTAGACTCTACACTCCCCATTTGCCAGAACATCTGTAGTTATGTTGGAGAGCAAAGGCTTCCGCAGAGAAATGTGTGAGACTTCACTGCTCAATTTACTGCACTTTGAGAACTGTCATTTTAGTCCTATAAATTGTTTTCTATTTCATCAAACAAGACTCTAAGAAGTTACATTCTACCTTACGGTGGATCTCAGTTTCTTAAACAACTTCAGGGTGTGCTGGATGTGTTTTTGGAAATCTTAAACAAAATCACAGAACTTCTGATGGATTTGTAGACATCATGTTGTTCTATAAGATGTACACTTGCTTCTACCTCAATTTAATATACCTGCCTATAAAGTGGACGCCGTATGCAGGTACCTCAGGGGTACCTGGTTGTTGTAGTCCCTCAGAACCTTGGCATGACTTTGAAGACCATTGGCATTACCTTAATGACTTCTCTTCCACTACAAGGGCAGTTTGAGAGAGGTTACACACCATGATGTGGTTTGCTGACTTGAGTTTTTGGAATATATGGATGAATGGTGCCCATTCAAACATGGCTTCTTTCCATCTGTCCAATCGTTTGCCATTTTAATTTGCTGTTCTTTACCCTATTACTAGTTCCTCAATTTGAAACATAATCTCTTGTGCCCCACTATCAAGCTTTTCTAAGTAAATACATGCATTATATATACATATATGTGTGTGAATATATATATACATATATATACACACACACACACTTTCTCTGATATAGCTTCTTGGAGGATCTTGCATTTCACAGAATCACAGAACCATTATGGTTGGAA
>NW_009697388.1:0-469 GCF_000703405.1 Apaloderma vittatum | reverse complement strand
GTCTTTCTGCCTGTAGACAGAGTTGGGCTGCAGGAATGTTGAGATGCAGGACTGTTGCAATTGTCAGCTAAACTGGTGTGGCAGGTGCTGGATTTGCTGATATTGGCTAAACTTCAAGGTGAATTTGCTGAACACTGTGAAGGAAGAATTCCAAATCCGTGGTGGTTTTGTTTTGTTTTTTTCTAATTCCTCCCCCTGTCTTACCCATTAAATGCTGAGTTTGGTAGTGCATGAGCAGTTTTTTGACCTAGATATTATTAATTATTCCCTCAGTTGAAGAGAACCTCCTCTCTTAAGTGTAGCAAGCAAAAATATTTTTGCGGCATCCTCTACAAAGCGAATGAACTTTCACAAGACTGCATGACTTTAGGCTATGCAGGAGATATATGTACAACCCTGAGAAAGGAATTTGCGATTTTTCGCAAGCAGATGAAAAGTCTGGTAGACATTGGGCATCATGTAGGATTGT
>NW_009697387.1:0-22735 GCF_000703405.1 Apaloderma vittatum | reverse complement strand
TGCTGAAAGGGTTATCAGGCATTGCAGTGGGCTGCCCAGGGCAGTGGTGGCGTTCCTATCCCTGGAGGTATTCAAGAGTTGTGTAGACAAAGTGGGCAGCGGTATTGTTTAGTCGAGGACTTGTCAGCGTTATGTTAACAACTGGACTCAATAATCTTAACGGTGTTTTCCAATCCAGGCAATGTTGTGTCTGTCCCAGAGGGCAGAGGCTGGGGGCTGCTTCCTGTGCTGGGCCCCTGTGCCCCTATGTCGCCGGCTGGCCGCCGGGGAACGCCGCCCAACCAGGGCCGCCATGTCAGGCCGCATGGCGTGCTGGCCCGCTGCAGCTGCTGGCTGGTGGGCAGGGGTTGCCACCCCCCAAAATGGCGGCTGGGTTGTTTGTGGCATTAGGCCATACGTGCGAACTTTTGTTTAGCAAAAGGCGAGATTACTGCCCAAGGAGCTCACACCTGCTCGCTCTATTTACTGGCAACTTCCTGCGAGCTGCAGGTTTCCAGAGGAAATCCGGGTGCCTGGGCCCCGTAACCAGCCCTGGCCGGCCCCGCAGTGCTCCACAGCCCTGGGGCCTGGATCAGGACGTGGGAGCCAGCTTGCCCCTGCCAGGGGCCTCCCCAGAGCTGAGCTACAAACCTCCAGGAGTGACGCCAGGAAAGGGGTGGCTGGCTCGCTGGCCTCGTCCCTGCTCCCGAGGATTCAAAAACCTAAAAACCATGCAAACAATTCTAGAACAGTACAATGATGTTGTAATAATAAAATTTTTAAGCTCTTTGAACCGTGTGTGGTTTCAGGTTCTTAGACAGCATGTTTTTACAGCTTTTCTTTTTTTTTTTTGTAATTTAGGGATATTTTTAATTTTTGGATTTGGCAAAGGACGATGTAGCTCCGCAAACCTCAGAGAATGGATTTGAAAGAATCGTGAGACACGGTGAGATAATTTCAAAAATGCTGGCAACACCATCCTTGTGTGAGCCTGGGTGACTCATGTAACTATCCTGTATCTTGTTTTTATCTTCCACGTGTTAGAGATAATATTCGTGGAGGGGTTTTTAAGTGTTTCTGATCTTCAAAAGTGCTCAGTAGCACTGTGAACATTGTGTTCCTTCATATTCTAGGTACATTTGACTTCTTCTAATCTGTGTATTTTAAAGAAGCTTTTTTTCTACCCCCACAGTGCCTACCCAGGTTGCTGCTTTTCTGTTATTAGTGAAGGAAAAGCATATGAAGTACCTACGAAAGGTTAGATCCAACAGGCATTTCAAAAACTTTCATCCCTGCAGATACTCTTAGCTGCTAGAGAGCATTATATATATGGCTTCCCAGGATCAAATGTGGGATCTCTGCGATGCGCCTGGAGTTATCTGTTTACTGTCATAAACAAGATGCCTGTAGCTGTGCAACTAGAGCAAAATAAGCTCACCAGGAGAAAAGCTGTATTCTGACATTAAGAATGAGTAAACTTAATATACGTGGTAGAGAGACGGTCACCAAGAGAGAAAGCAACAGAAGGGCAGCCACTAGCTGTCCTCCATGTAAAGTGCACAGAGGTTCAAGTGGTGAAAGGGACACACTGCTGACGCTAGAACAATGTGTCATTTTTGTCATAGAGGAAGGGAAATGTTGTGACTTTAACTGTACAGCCTATCCCTTTTTAGCAAAACAGAAGACAACTACCTAAATGGAAAGATGGAAACATACCCAGAATGGTAGTTTTTAAAATAAAATAGTGACTAAAAAAATATTTTCTAGAAATCTGGAAACCAGTGAAACTGGTTTTAAGTCTGGCCTATCTAGGTTCTCTTATTGCTCTTATCACCAAGTACACAAATGCCCTCTGGTAATGTGTTATTCACTGTAACTTAGTTCTGCCAGACATCATTTATCCCACCAAATTCTTTTTCAGCCCACAGAAGTGAAATAATTTTGCATACAAGGATGCTGGACAACAAGAAGCCTGAGTCTGCAAGGTCTTCGAAAAGAAATCATATAAACTATGTATTGTTTTCCCAAGTTTCTTACATTTCTCTGGAGATAGTGATAGCAATGCAGGGACAATGCTGTGCATTCTGCCCTACCCGAAACTCTTTCTGAAACTTAGCTCCCTGGATGTTGACTTCTCTGTATGCCTCAACCCAACTCCTTTTATTTGGGTAGAACAAAGATTTCTGCAAAAACTACCTCAGCACATCACCCCAGGAAGTGAGTCATGGATGATGTCTTCACACCACAGTCCCTCCAGAAAAGCCACTTCAGACAATCTTTTTAGTTGGAAAATCAACTCCAGACTCCCTGGCTGCAAATGAGAAAGCCTGTGTTAGGGGAAGAAGCACAGTCAGTGTGCGGGTGTTTATAACGAGAACTGGGTGTGGCTTGTTCTAAACACAACTGTGGTTTCCAGGTTTGCCGGCGCTAACTGTAGAGAGGGAAAAATAAAACGTCGATTTTAAAAATGCTTGTACACGAATTTTACAGGAGGAAGCTACTAGGATGGTTTGTAGCAATCGATGAACGCAAACTGTTGTTCAGAAACAGAGCGGTAGGTGGCACTGATGGTATTAACATGAGTTTTCCAGTGTCTGTACTGTTTTGTTTGACCGAAGGATGTTTTATCCCGCTCACTCCATCCAGGTTCGTGGCAGACCTTAGTTTTACGAATCCCATGGAAACAGAATCACAACACAATCAACGAAATGAGCAGTCTTCATCTGAAAGAAAAGACCTTGCCTCAGGCTGAGAGACACCGGGAAGAGAGGAAAATAGTCGCAAAGATGGGATCCTTAACGAAATGAGCAGGGTGGGCTGCCAAGGCTAGAGCAACCCTTATAAAAAAATTTAAGGAACTTAAAGATAGGGGCTGAGCTTTCTTTTGTACCCCTGTAAGTAATATCTACTCTTCTAAAGGGACACATTGCTGATATTTGTTTGCTCACTATGCTGCTGACTTACAAAAAGCAGTATGATAACTTCTTTTTATTTCCTCTTTACCCCAAGTTTTTGTTCCTTTCTTTCTTTCCCCCTTTTGAATTTCACTGTGGTATTTCCTGTCTTCAGTAACTTAACATCTAAAGGTATTTCTTTAATGCCCATGTGATGTAGGTGTCTTTTTGACCTCACTGGAAGGCTTCCCTGTTTACTGTCTTTGCAGTTGAGGTGTACTGATGAACCTCCCTAAAAATATTTTAGAAAACATCTCAGATTTTACTTAATTAAAAAAAAAATCTTTTCCAGAATTTTGATGTAGAAGTGTCTTATTTTCTTGTGGTCTAGTTTTACGTTATACAACTGCAATAAGATGTTGGCTGCACTTGTTTTTAATCCTTCTAAAGAGAAAAGGGTAAGGTCTCACTGTATTTTGCTTCAGAATGTAGTAAAGCTAATAATAAATCCCAATGCGGTAGTGAAAATTAGGATAATAAAGGAAACCTACTTAAGTGATGTGTCGAAATTGTTCACCTCCTTTTTAAAGAAGCTTTTTGATCAGGCATCATGGCTCTGCTGGCCACCTTCCAAGCTCTCTTGTGGTCTGAAACCCAGTGGGAGAGATGGGTTATGATGGTCAGACTTTTTGTAATAAATAAGGCTTTAAAATACAGAAGGAGTGTACAGGTAAGACTGCTGGAGATGTTGGGGGTCTTTAGTTACCCTTAAAGCATTTGGCATGCAGTGTATGATCCAACTCTGGTGAATTTTGTTGTGCAAGTGTGTGGAAAAGATTTCTGGGAGCTTTACATCCAGGTCCTGGTCGCTGATGGAATCAGGACCCATTCTGAGGAGATGGGGGGCACGTGCCTGTTAGCTCAGCTACCCTTCTCTCTTTCTCTAGTTGAGGCAGCTACGACTCATGGGTACCAATACCCGTAGCAAGTTGCTTACCTAAGGGAGTTCTGGAAAAATCTGTTGGTGGGGTTTTATACCCTCCCAATCAATTAGTTTTGATGAATTGTGTTATCAGCCTGATTTTACTTTCTTAATAGTGTAGGGCTAGAAAAATCATGTCTTATGAAGCACTCTTAACCTTGGTAGAAGATATGAGTGTCAAACTTAGCATCAGACCCCTGCATTCTGGGGTAAATGGTTGCTGAGAAATTCCTGGCTAGAGACTTCCTCAATCCTGAATCTCAGATATATTAGGGATAATTGTATATGGTTATAAACCCCTTAAAGCTCCAGACTGATAGGCATCAGTTTATATTAGCACTATAAATTACTTTGTGTATATCTGTTAAAAAAAAAATATCCAGGTATTCGTAGCATTTAGATTGCCATGGAATGAATAGTTTTAGAGAGGAAACTGTCTGTTTAAAAACCATAATTACCGGTGAGAGGATACTAGCAGTTGTGTGGCACAACAAATACCTAAACAAATTTATTTTCCTACTGCAGCGGGATATCTCTGAAAATAAAAGGAACTCGTACTTCAGAACAGCATATGAACTCCTAGGAGCATTGCTGACTGCTCTCTTTGCAATGGCTCCCATCTTTAGGCCTGATCATAAGGGCCTTGGACATTGGGGAATCAGACCACAAGTCTCACACTAATGGAGAATTACTCCTTCCACTTAGAAGACGGCTGTACAGTGACTCCGTGAAATGGCCAGTAGGGAGAAAAGTCTGTGAAACATTTTGAGTTTTGGAAAGCGATGTGACATGATGGACTTTGCTCAGTGACATCTGGTCTGTGTTTTGTCCAAAACAGGCAGGGAGCGCGTGGACTGCAGGGCACACCAAACAGAAGACGTTCATATCAGGTGGCCTGAGGAGCTGACGTTCCTGTGTCTGCAGAGCATTGTGGCCTCTGCTGCTTCATCCAGGAGACTACGAATGAGAGTTAGCTGTCCTGCAGATACCGGTTTGTCAGGGGAAAGTTTAATGTTAATCCTTTTGAGCTCAGCTTTGGAAAAGTGTAGCTTGGCCACTAAGCTGGATCCTACAACTTCAGTAAGTGCCAGGATGCTAAGGTCCTATTTAAAGTTTAAAATAAATGCTGCAATGACTAAGTGTCTCTCTGAGGGACAGGACTGTTACGTGCATAAATGCTATGTTACAGATTATGCATGCCATTTTCCCATGAAAGTAGAGATTTGGGAATGTTCCATTTTTTATTCACCTCACCCCAGGCACCTGAAGTGATCTCATCATAAAGGATGGACACACAGCCTGTGTTCTCTGAGAGAGTAGTGCCCCTTTCTTTATTGCCAGCCAGGCACTAGGCATTAGAGACTGAAAAAAAACCTCACTAGTTCTTTTGGAAAATAAATGCATGGGCCCATACAAACAGGATTTCTGAGAAGCGCGAAGATTTTGTGTGTCATCGGATATGGCTGAAACTTGTAAAAGTAAAATGCAAGACAAATACAAAGTTTTGCCTGTTTTTTCTATCGTACGGTGCTGTGCCTCCACCTATAATTCACTCATATACAAAAGCACTCACAAGCATTTTCATAGGTATATACACACACACATATTTGCTTTAATATTTATTTGTTTTCTGTGGTCAGCACAGTGTTTGTATAATATTTAGCACACAGATTTCATTGATGGTGTAACTTGTATTTTCTCCCTAACTGCAAGTGGTAATCACAGAGACTGAAGTCTCACTTGCCTAATATTCTGAGAGCTACTCTTTTTCTTGCAATTCCTTTTCTCATAATAGTTGTTCTTTCTTTCTGTTACATCAAAGGCAACTCTTTTAGGTTTGTTTTGGTTCTGTTTCTCTTTTTTTGGTGTTAGAAATGTTAAAAAGCTCAGGCTAAGTATGAATTCTTGGTATGTCTTTTATCTTGTGTGACCTGGGAAGAATTCTTATCAGGCTGGCAGCTCAGCCTCACAGAGCTTATCTGCGTCTCCTCAAGCAGCCAGGGCTGCATCATTTTACTTCTCTGGCTGCGCAAAAAGGTTTCTATGCTTTGAAAGCCTATGCGGCAAACACAAAGGTACAGTGATAAAAGAGGCGTTTCCATTCGTTCAGCTATGTAAGTACAGGAAGGACTTATTAAAAACTAGGTTATCCCTGATCATCATTAGAATTGAAATTTAACTTCTTGTAATTTAATCCCATTCAACAAACCACTTAAGCATATAGGTACTTAGTTTCAGGTGACTGTGGGTTGGATGATTGGGCAGTGGAGTGGATTGGGAACTGATTGAAGGATAGGGCTGACAGAGTTGTGGTCAGTGGGCTAGAGTCTAGTTGGAGGCCTGTGACTAGTGGTGTCCTCCAGGGATCGGTTCTGGGTGCAGGCTTATTCAATATAGTCATCAGTGATCTGCATGAAGGGACAGAGTGCACTCTCAGCAAGTTTGCCAATGATACAAAACTGGGAGGAGTGGCCGACATGCCAGAAGTCTGTGCTGCCATCCATCATCAACTGGACAGGCTGGAGAGCTGGGCAGGGAGAAACCTAACGACATTCCATATGGGCAAGTGTAGAGTGCTGCATCTGGGGAAGATCAGCCCCGTGAATCAGAACAGGTTGGGGGCCGACTTGTTGGAGAGCAGCTCTGGGGAAAAGGACCTGGGAGTCCTGGTGGACAGCAGGCTGACCATGAGCCAGCAATGTGCACTCGCAGCGAAGAAGGCCAGTGGCATCCGTGGGTGTATTGAGTATAGCCAGCAGGCCAAGGGAGTTTATCTTCCCCCTTTACCCTGCCCTAGTGAGGCCTTAACTGGAATACTGTGGCCAGTTCTGGGCTCCCTGGTTCAAGAAGGACAAGGAATTACTGGGGAGAATCCAGGGCAGGACTACTAAGATGATAAGGGGATTGGAGCATCTCTCATATGAGGAAAGGCTGAGAGAGCTGGGTCTCTTTAGCCTGGAGAAGAGGAGGCTGAGGGAGGGTCTCATCAATGCTTCTAAATATCTAAAGGGCCAGTTTCAGGTAAATGGGTTCAGACTCTTCTCAGTGGTGTCAGGTGACAGGACAATGGACAATGGTCACAAACTGGAAAACAGCTGATTCAACCTAAGCATAAGGAAATACTTCTTTACTGTGAAGGTAATGGAGCATTGGGACAAGATGCCCAGAGAGTTTGTGGAGGCTGCCTGGATGTATTCCTGTGTGACCTACTCTAGTTGATCCTGCTCTAGCAGAGGGATTGGACTAGATGATCTTCAGAGATCCCTTCCAACCCCTACCATTCTGTGATTCTGTAACAAATACTCTTCTAGACTGATCTTCAGTTTAAGAGTATCAGACTTCAGTCTGAGAGCATTGCCATATGTAAATAGGAAAATAAGTTCAATATGCTTCTTAGACGTGGTAATCATTCCTGATTCCCAGTGAGAGTATTCCAGTATCTACTATTGGTAGAGACTGCTGAATGAACAGAGACTTTGGACATTGCATTTCTGTCTTACTGTGTGAAATACAGAATTAGCAGCTCAGAAAAAAATATCTCAAACATTTCTTGCCTTTGCGTCTTCATTTAGTGTATCTCACAGATCAAGAATTAGGAATGTTTCCTTCCAGAAATCAATGCTGGTAAGAATCCACCTTCATGCCATTTTGACAAATTTTCTGGATTTTTTACCTCAGATATGGAATGTGGAAACACATCTAAATAATGTTGAAGTGCTCTTAAAAAGGATGGCATAAGGGAGAAAATATTTACTCAGAAATCTTAGTTTGCATAGCCATGGCCCGGGGCAGACAGTGCATTGTTTCTTATGTTTGCAGGTAAATTATTCATTTCAGATACTGAGTATATCCAGCTCTCCTGAGTCCGACCTCTCCAACAGACCAATCTAAGTTAATTATTTGCATGGCTCCCTTGCTTGCTGTATTGGGTCAGGCTGAGATGGAGTTAATTTTCCCCACAGCAGCTCTCACAGTGCTATGTTTTTGGAGTGGTAGCTAGAAGGGTGTTGCTAGTACCCCAGTGTTTTGGCTACTGCTGAACAGTGCTCACACAGCACCGAAGTTATGGTTTTCTAACATTCACCCAACAGTAGGCTGCCAGTGGGCAACGTCTTGGGAGGGGACACAGCCGGGCCAGCTGACCCAAACTGACCAAAGGGGTATTCCATACCATATGATGTCAGCTCAGATATAAAAGTGAGAAGGCAGCCTTGGGTGTATTAGAAGGGGAGTAGCTAGTAGGTCGAGAGAGCTCCTCCTGCCCCTCTACTCTGCCCTAGTGAGGCCACATCTGGAATATTGTGTCCAGTTCTGGGCCCCTCAGCTCAAGAGAGACAGGGAACTGCTTGAGAGAGTCCAGCACAGAGCCACAAAGATGATGAAGGGAGTGGAACATCTTCCTGTGGAGGAAAGGCTGAAGGAGCTGGGTCTCTTCAGCTTGGAGAAGAGGAGGCTGAGGGGTGACCTCATAAATGTTTACAGATATGTCAAGGGGGAGTGTCATGAGGATGGAGCCAGGCTCTTTTCAGCGACATCCAATGACAGGACAAGGGGCAATGGGTACAAGCTGGAACACAGGAGGTTCCATAAAAAATATCAGAAAAAACTTCTTCATCGTGAGGGTGACAGAGCACTGACACAGGCTGTCCAGGGAGGTTGTGGAGTCTCCTTCCTTGGAGACATTCAAAACTCACCTGGACACATTCCTGTGTGACCTGCCATAGGTGATCCTGCTCTAGCAGGGGCACTGGACTAGATGATCTTTTGAGGTCCCTTCCAACCCCTAACATTCTGTGATTCTGTGAAGGAAGAGGGAAGTGGGGGAGCATTCACTATTTGTGTTTGTCTGCCAGAGCAACCACTACACGTACTGGAGCCCTGCTTCCTGGGAAAGCAGCCACTGATGGGAAGTAGAGAATAATCTTTGTTTGGCTTTGCTTCCACGCATGGCATTTACTTTTGCTGTATTAAACTGCTTTTATCTTAACCCACAGGCCTGTCATTATACCTTTCCTGTCCATCTAAGAGGGGGAAATGATAGAGTAGCTTTGGTGAGCACCTGGCCTCCAATCAGGATGAAACCATCACACTAGCATAGAATAACAACTCATAGCAAAAGTATCTCAGGAGTGGTTTACAAAAATACAGTCCATCACAGTGGCTGGTGTGGATTTTTGGAAGACCGTGGCTACAGTAGTCTCTGAAAAGCTTTGAAAGTTTTGACCTATCTAAAGCTGGATTCACAGACATGCATTAGAACTGTTCACAGAAGAAAGAAATGCTTCAAATCAGGCACTGCCCTGAGAGGCTGCTATGTTGTAGCCTTGTGTCATTCTGGACCACAGTATAAGGATCCAACTCATAAATGTTTTTGTGCTTCTGATCACGTTGACATCAGTGAGAGATCAACATCTACATTCTGTTGAAAATTTGTGGCTTAATTGTTTATATCTGTAAAATGGGGAAAATAGCATTTTTTAGCAGCACAAGGCTGACACAAAGTGCATAAACTCAATGGTAACAGGAATTCTGTGAGCAACTTAAGACATAAGCCACCTACTTATCATAAAGCACAGTTCTAAGTTAGCTGGTGTGAAAGTCATGTAAGTACCACTAGTCTAGTAAAATGCTTATATAAAACATTTCCATTGCTCTGCAGCTGCATATTTTTTTTAACACTGTTTCACTGTAAATCTGCCTTTGATCGCCTGCCCTATTTTTATCCTTTGACTACAAAAAAAGCAGCTGATTTAACACTGCACCTGAGCTCAGAACAAACCCTCGGAGGAGGGCTGATCACCACTGACAGCACCGTTGTTTTAATAAGTTTGCGGACAGCTGCTGTACAGACAGATAATAAAGCAAAGGATGCTTCTCATTTCTCTCAGGGTTCTGGGTGTACAAGTGCAAAACTCAAGTTCTCTCTCTTTCATATAAATTTATTTGGAAAGCTATGACAGAAATACAGTGGTAATAGCATATATCTGAGGCTGAGCTTAACTCCGAGGACTAACTTCCAGTCTTGTGGCAAAATCATGCTAGTATCCCTCTCGTCTCTGTTGTGTGTCAGTATCTGCTTGTCTCTTGTCCGACATCAGCAGGCTAGTCAGGCTGGCTTTCTACTCTCTAGCCTGTAACAACATACCTGCAAATGCATGGGTGCCTGGGTCCTTAGAGCGATTAAAATAACATTACTGGTCTTACCTCATGTAAATCGAGGGAGTTGTCCTCTGTGCTTTCTGAAGTGTTCTGCACTTCTTTCTGTCTTGTACCACTGTCCAACAGCACCACGATGATTCTTTCTGTTAGCCCAAGGAGTGACGAAGGTGCCTCTTGAGACATGGGATTGTGGTTAGAAACCTGTATTGCCTTTTGTGGGATAAAACAGGAGTAAAGTTTGCCTATCATTGGACTGTACAAACAAAGCATATACAAACTAAACATGAGTCTATTACATTGAGGAAAAAAACCCCACAGGTATCTTTTAGAGATAAAGTATTATGGCAATATAGTTAAGGATTTTATATGGCTGATACAAGACTGTATTATGGATAAACTCCAAGTGACAGAAAGTGATAGACTGGTGGTGTGCAAGCTTGCATAGGGAAGTTATTCTACAGCCGTATGACTGCAATGAAGTTAAGATACAAGATTTTGTGATAAAACAAAAAAAAATAATTACAATATAATTAACATACTTACACAGGGCTCACAAACATCAGTGAATGCAAAAGATAAGCTGAAGAGCCTGCTTATAAAATACCAGAATCCTCTAGCCTGACATACTTATTCCTACTTAACAATTTTGAACCAATTCCCCACAATATACACAAGGCCAATTAATTGCTGTTTAAATATCTTAGAATTTTCCTACATGATGGCATGTCTCCAGAAGTTGGTACAGTGAGGCTGCTGATGGGCTAAGAAAAGTGTTCATCATGCACATCAGTGTTCTTATTCCTTTGGTTCCCTGCTTCATCTGTGTCCACTCTTGTTTTGTAACAGATCACACTGGTTTGTAGTATAGGTTGTCATGAGCTCACTGGTTGCTTAATGCTAAATCTTATGAACCCTAACCAAAAAACCCCTCTGTAGACACAGAGGGGATCAAAGGAACAGTTGACAGACACAAGGTGACAGTGGCTTCCCAGCTCAAGCACTGATTAACATGTTCCTTCAAGACATCCCAACCTACTTTGGGTCTCAGTTTGCTGACCGCAGAACAAGGTAGGACCCTACACTTTAATGGGGAAGGGAAGGCAACTGATGCAATCAGGGGCAAAATCCACTTTTATTGTAGCTGAGTCAAGATCTGCTATCAGAAGGGAAAAGTGCCCACTCCCTATCTTCTAAGACAACTGATGCCTCTTCATGCATATCAGTCTCAAGAATCCTGCAAGATAATGTCCCACAACATTGCTTTGAGCTATTTCATTAACTGAGAACAGCACAAGAGCAAACAAAGCCAGGAATTGTGCAAGGTAGCCAGCTAAATGTGCCCCAGCGAAAATTGCTAATGAGTGCGTCCTGCAAACAGCAGCACCTTGCACCCTTTTTACCTCGTGGATGTTCATCATGAACATTTCTTAGCAGGAACTGAAGCCATCCCACACAGGTGAAGAAAGTCTTCCAGTAGTCTCTCCACACTGAGTTAGGAATGCAGAGACTGCGAGTTTTCCCTCTCCTACCATTAATGAAGTCTGAAATTAAGCCTAAAACTGAGAATGAGACATCCCAAGGTCACACTCAGATATCCTTTGTAAATAATGGAGTCACCAGCATCCCATGAATGATATTTCACTAACTACACAACACTTAACCACAGCCCTGTGATTTAGTATCTTGCAGATTGACAGTACTTGCATGATTTTTTTTTTTTTCTTTCAAAAGGTACTAGAGAAATTAAGGTACTTGCTTGTCAAACTGTTTTAGTCCACCACTCAAATCATTCTAGTGGAGCTAGAAAAGGCTTTTAAATTGCTCCAACTTAGACCATTTAGGAAACAGGACTTGCAGAAACCTGAACTATGATAAAAGATAGATGGATTTAATACCATTTGTCCTCTGGACATTTAGGTTGAACAATTCTAGGCATGTCAAGCAAGTACTGGCTATTTTATGATTAAGAGCTATACCATAATAAAAACTCTGCTTTTTTTTTAATCTGTTCTCCCTGCTAAAGTATATAAGCACTTGTGAAACAATCATGCTGAAATATTGTAGAACAAATCAAATTGTGCCTTTAAACAAGATTACCACAGAATCCCAGCCTAAATCCAAAGAACTTGAGTTTCAGTAATCAAATAGAAAAGAATGTTGTTTGTTCTAAGTATTATGAAAACTAGACACCAGTAACTGGAAAAAAATGAATCCACAAGAGAAAAGGATCTACAGAACCCTTTCTCTAGGCCAGTGGCATACAGAATCTTAATGTTGGCACATTTCTGACAACCCAGAGGCAGATCCCCATTCCATTTTCTCTACCCATCAGTTAAAAAAAATAAATCAGAAGTAGTGTATCAGAAACAAATCTAGAAGTAAGCAACACAACTCAGTATCTGGACTGAAAGTGAGTCATATAAAAAAAAAAGCCTCCATTACAGTTGCATTAGTGAAATCTCACCACCGGTGATTACTACACATTGTTTCTAACCTTTTAAAAGGACATGTCTACACTTCCACGTAGGGTATAGCAAAAAGAGTGCTAGAGTAAGGTAGATAAATACTGAAAATAAGTCACTAGGACAACAACACATGCCTGAAAGTTACTTTATTTGTTCATAAGGTCTGTGCGTTACAGCAAGCATAAGTTTAGCTAGTGTGGACAAAGCTCAGTCTGGAAGAGCATTAAATGTTAACCGTAAAGATGTATAGTGAGCCCACATTTTCACACGACATGCTGGGGTTTTTTATTGCTGGAATCTTAACATTCAGGAGTTTACAGATCTTTGAGATCTTTCTGGATGTTCCACAATGTATCCGCGCTCTTCTTCAGCTGAGCCACCTCATCATCCTTCAGCTTTTGGTTGATGACACTTGTCAATCCAGAGGCACTTAGGACAGCAGGAAGGCTCAAAAAGACGTTGTTCTCAATGCCATACATGCCCTGCCACAAACAAGAGACAGCAGACATGAGCCCACGACAACAGGTCTGCTTTTAGTTTATCTAACAGGAAGCCTTAAGAGAGCACAGCTCAAGACTGCTGTTTTGGAACCTGCAGAAAATTTTCGGTCACAATGTATTTGAGAAAATAAGAAGCACTGAGGTGTTTTAGACCAAGCAACTGGCAACAGTGAGACAGATGATTTCAGAAGCCTCACCTCCAAATCTCTCACTTTTAAATGCAGCAAGTAGCTGACAAAACTTAGACACAGGATTTGAGCAGGTCTTTTTTCCTACTATAGAGGGAGCAGTAAATTCAGCCTGCTCAGAGTCCCTGCTGCACCACAGGTTACACAGCTGGTACAGCCAAGATGCAGCCAGCTAAACCAGCTATAAAAGGGCACAGCTCTCTTTCCTGGCCCCTTTACTAGGTAGTGGTTCACAGAACCACAGCTGAGCCTCCATGAAGTTTTGCATTTTTGCATTGAAGCTTTCTTTTAATGAATCTACATGTCACACATGTTAAGCTTCACGCAAGGATAGCAGAGCATCAGGTAGCGTAAGAAGAACTTAGTTTCAGCTCAGTATTTGTGAGGAGGGTAGACTAAAAGGTCAGACTAGAAAAAAAATCACAAGTTGTAAGCCTCCATTTAAAATTCAAATTGGTATTTTACAAAGCTTCCTTTGTTCAGTGCCTTACTAACTGAGACCATTTAGTTTTTTCATAACAACAATCTGAAGTACAGCATCCCATTAGCTACCACTTCTTACCTTTACCAGTGTTGAGACTGAATGAACCCGGTTCAAGTTTTTCAGCATGCACTCACAGAGGTCAGCAACACTAAGGCCAATAGCCCAGTTTGTGTATCCCTTCAGCTTGATTACCTCATAGGCACTGAGGAAATATTGAAATACAGTTCTATTAACATGTCTTCAAGCTACTAAGTGAATGCTGAGTCTTAAAATGAGTACATATCTCATGTAAAAAATCTGAAACTCCTGTGACACATTGACACTTTAATTCCAAATTTTGCAAACTGAGTTACACACTTTAACATTAGAGGACGAAGTCTACATTATCCTTATTTAGGCAATAATAAGGAAGGATAAATATTTTAACATTAGAGGACAAAGTCAACATTAACTCATTATCACATAATAAAGAAGCCCTATTGTGCTCACTAGATTAGCTGAAAGAAAAATATCTTCCATCTATGAAAAGTTTTTAGTTTTAAGTAGGAAGACACCTACAACCATTCAAGTCAGTAGCACAATCATTCTGAGTGCATTTGGAATAGGAAAACATTTGGAGACAAAAATCACGCACTAGCTACACACACATCTCCTAATTTTTTTTAATGAACATTTGCATACACTTTATACCAGCAGAGTCAAGCAAAACAAGTGGTTTAGCAACATGTATAGTTACCTCTCGACAAGCTGCCCTAAATCAATGAACAAGTTTTTCCAAATCCACTCCAATGCTCTGCTCACAGAAACATACTACCTTTTCTTAAAGTCCTGTGCCCTTTGACCAAAGTTAACCATTTATGCAGCTACTTGTGAGAAACCAAGTGCACACAGCTCTAAGCACTGCAGTACTAAAGTGGGCATGTTATGCAATAGTGTCTCACTGACTGCAGGATAAAGCTTACCAACTGAAATCCTTTGTTTCTGTGCTTAAACTAGTAGCTCCACTTACTTGTGCAACCCTCTAAATAAAAGGGCATGAAAGTCGCAGCAGAACAGAGTGGCAGTAACAAGGAGGCAGTGTGCAGACTAGCTACTCTCAGCATCACACATATCCACCTTAATTCTTCAAATCATTTTACCTTTCAACCACTTGTTTGTGGACTTCCTTCCAGTTCTCACTATCTTTGTCAGTTCCCATGGCAGGATTCAGTTCCTGGAGAGAAACACCTGCCACATTAACTCCGCTCCAAACAGCCACTGTAACAAAGGGAGGACATAAATTTCAACAGCACTTAGAGACTCTCCCTCCACTTCTCCTGTCTCGGGTAACTGGAAACATAGTAGTAGCCAGAATCATAATGCTTGAGGTAGATTTTAAGTTTTCATTTAATTACAGATATTTCTGAGAATTCAGGGCATCAAATATGAGATTATTTTAGTACTGACACTTTAACAAGTCAATCGCAATGCACAAACAGCGGAATTTTCAGTCCTTGGATGCATAGACAGCTCCTTTTGAAGTCAGAAACCTCAAATTCTAGCCAAAAGGCACATCTTAACTGTTCAAACCTTTAACACTAATTTTACTCAAACAATTGTAGCAAGGACGTATTTACTGTCCCAATAATCAATATTAGGTTTAAGCTTCAACGAGTATACTCTTATTTCCCTGAATAATAGAGTATCAATATGCAAGCTTAGAGTATCAAGAGGAAAAATTTGCACATCTGCATATTAGAAGCTTACAGGCAGACTCCTCCTCTGTTCCTGTGAAGTAACTAGGACTTCTTTGCTACTTGAAAGCCAAAGTAGTTATAACACTGGAGCAAGATGAGTTCTGTATACACTCAGCCAAGCTCTGCTTTCATTACAGCACAGGGCTGGCTTCAGTAATACTGTTGATGAGACATTGTACTTTGATCAAACACAATGGGACTTTGAAGAGGTGGCTCCCTTGGAAATACACAGTATTTTGCTCCTTACCACTGGAATCACCATGCTCTCCCAAGATCCAGCCATGGCAGCTGGTTGGGTGGATTCCAAGTCTCTCAGCCATCAGATAGCGGAATCTAGCTGTGTCTAGATTGCAGCCACTTCCAATCACACGGTGTTTTGGCAGGCCACTCAGCTTCCATGTGACATAGGTTAATATATCCACTGAAAAGACAGACATGCACAGTAAATTAAAGCATTCACATACACCAAGAATGTTCCAACAGTTACTTTACTGCAAGTAGCAGGGCAATAAGGACAACTCCAAACCACAGTTGCGCTCCCTGGTCGAGGTCTTAAGTCTACTATTTGAGGGATTAAAATGAATGCACTGCTTGAAATTCAGGACCCACAAAGCTACTGTTCAAAGAAAATTGAGGAAGGTCTTTGGAGATTAGTATCCTATCAGCTAAAGTTGGAGACACTTCATCACAGCTAAACCCTTAAGGCATCCAGACCTGGGACTTAACTCATGGCTAAAATAGTCAAGCTGCTTCCTGAAGTAACATTAACTTCCAGTTCATCATCCCAGTAAGAGGTAATGAAACATGTTTGAGACTTACATACTCCATTCCTAGTTGGCAATTTCTTGAACAGATTTGTGCATTAGGCAGCTTCTGCACTGATTATCTCTGTAGCATAAAAAGCTAGATAAGCAATATGCTTCAGCTGCATGTGCCTCTGAAAATAGTTTTAGAGAAAAAAAACCCACAAAACCAAGACAACAACCAAACAACCTAGGTTGAGGCAGAGAGGAGTGCGAGCAGAGAGAAATCTCTAAACTACAGCTCAAAGCAACAATAATAAACAGGTTGCAATAATTAATTATGGCTCCAAAACTCTTAAAAAGCCAGACAGTTCTCAGCATGGAATGTATTTGTGTATATAAACATGAAATACATCATCTGCTCTCCCTAGGCACCAAAAGCACATCATCTCAGTACAGTTCACACCCTGGTGTTACAAGTGGCATGCTCATCACGTAGAGCTTCCCTACAGCTTCAGTTGGGGCAGTCCCTGCCAGGATCACAGTAATTTAGACCAGCTACAGTGCACCTCCCTAACAAACAGCTACAATTGCTCCAAAGAGTCTGGCTTCCAAATCAGGTGCTGAGATACAACATTCAGACTTTGAGCTCTGCTTTGTAATCTCATTGTTTGCCTACAGTAGGGCTTTCCACAGCACAGGCTGCAAACAGTGCTATCAGAGCTAGAGCCCACATAGATCCAGGGAAGTAAATAGGGAAGGGACATCAAGGTCACACACCACAGCAAACACCCCTGATGTCCCTTCTAATGGGCTCACAGTAACTTCCACTACACAAGACTAGTGGACAAACGTCCACACATTGAGAAAACAAAGAATCATAAAAGTAATTCTGAAAAAGCAACCTGTAATTCTCCTCCTGCTGTAGCTGTTCTACAGGAGAGAAGTTTGTAGTTTGAATTCAGCCTTTCCAGAATAAGAACAATGTGATCTCCAACTCAGTTCAATTTTGGGTAATTTTAAGTGTTTAAAATTGCTGTAAGTTATTGTATGTGCACATTAGCCACTTGCTCAGTACACCAGTATTCACTAGTACTAACTGTATACCAGCTAATTACTCAACCACCAGCTGAGTTGCTAGCTTTACACATACTGGTTTGACATTGCCAAGTGTCTTTAAAAGCAGCGTAATTTCATTGCCAGGGTTCTGAAGCAATGGCTTCACTAATACGTTGAATCAAACAAAGACAGAGACACCTTCCGAAGAATATCAGAATGTTTACAGTCTGCTTTAGACATCCAAATATCTAAGCTGTTCCAGTGCAGTGAGATACTTGCAAGTGAGCACACAAATGTGCAATCATTTAGAACCAAGTCTTCTCTAACCTAACTGAGCTAAGTAGTACAGCTAGTATTCCCCTCACCATAAGCTTTGGCAGGCAAATTCTTTTTCCTGAAAATATAGCCAAGACAATAGGGTAGGATCTTCACCCTGAAAAATGTCTGTATACTCAGACACAAAAGTTACAATTCACTTTAAAATTTAAAAGTAAAATGGATGTCTCCTTTAGAAATAAGAATTTTAAACCAACTACTGCTTAAGCTGAAGTATGTAAAGAACTAAAATATTTACCATGAAACATGGTTTTAAAATACAGACACCATGAAAACTTCTGAATA
This sequence comes from Apaloderma vittatum, assembly GCF_000703405.1. NCBI lineage: Eukaryota > Metazoa > Chordata > Aves > Trogoniformes > Trogonidae > Apaloderma > Apaloderma vittatum. The sequence goes on along the minus strand of NW_009697387.1, from coordinate 4,925 downwards.
GAGTTTTGGAAGGCACAGAACATTTGTTTGCATTCTGCTGTTATCAACTACAGATGTCCACAGAGCTATTAGTTTTCAACATGTTTTTGAGATGATTGATAAAATAAAACACTAGTTCAACAAACAGAATTTCTACGTGTTCTAGGAAAAGATTGCCTTACCTGGGTTGGAGACAACCAGGATGATGCAGTTTGGGCTGTACTTGACAACTTGGGGAATGATGAATTTAAAGACATTAACATTCCTCTGAACCAGGTTGAGACGACTCTCCCCCTCTTGCTGACGAACTCCTGCAGTTACTACCACAATCTTGGAGTTGGCTGTCACAGCATAGTCTACAACAGCGCATGGGGTGAGAAGATATAGAATGTGTTAATAGACTTGTGGCTAATTTCAATAACACTGTGTTCATACAGGTATTATCAGGCAGCTTCTCCACTTTGCATACTTTTAAAGCTAAAAACCAAGACATCAGTATTAAAGCCAGCACTGTCTCTTAACTTTGTCCTGTTATTTCAATACATTGGTCTTGAAACTATCCAATTAACAACATTATTTCTTCTGTGTCAAAGAGGTACTAGAGTTCCATAGAGAGCAATGAAAAATCAGCCCAGAACTCATTAAAAACAAGACAAAAACTGTAAAGCGGTCATTACAGATGTAAAATAAAGCCCAGATTAAGAGCCACTCCCCTTGTTATCGTGTTCACCATCCACCCCAATTTATGTACTTCCAGCTTCTCAATGCCAAACCCTTAGGTTCTTCAGGATTACACAACTAATGCTCCGCTATCGAATTCACAGAACATCAGTATTAAATAAAAACCTGAGGTTCACCTTTGTCAGCCACAATCTTGTGAGTGTGAAGGAACAGGCTCCCATGTTGTAGATCCATCATTTCTCCTTTTAATTTGTCTTCCACAACATCAACCAGTGCAAGCTCATCACAAAGACCCTGAAAACAACAAAATTAACTTGCATTTTGAAGTTAAAACCTGAGGTGAGCTATATTAAAGCAACATTACACATCTCAAAGAATCTCCTCTTCAGAGGTAAGCCATACTGGACAGCTCTATCTTCAGACTATGTTCTGATGTATCTCACAGTAACAAAGTCAGAGGCAACTACAGCAAAGGTTCATAAAACTCATTCAGACTTTCCAAGACAGGTACCATTTGTGGTGGGTTTAAGCACACAGCTAACTCTTTGCAAGCAAGGCACTTCATGATTTAATTATCTTAAGAGAACAGTTGCATCTTACAAACAAACCCTCCAGAGCTATCCAGCAGATAGGTATTTAACTACTTAAAATAGCCCTAGAAGAACACACCACACAATTAGCAAATAAGTATTCTCTTTAACATTCCTTCAACCAATTAATTTCACAAAAATATAAAATGGGAAAAAAGTTATTTTACTCAATACTAAAAATAATATCAAGAAAAAACATATTCTTTATCTATTTTTCTCTACTAGAGCTACTAACATTATATTTAACAGATTTAGCCATGTATGTTGGTTGTCCAGCCAGTTTAAATTGGGAGATAGTGTTACACAGTCTCAGAATAGGAACACAATTAAATATGGGGGTGGAAGAAAAAAGCATTCTGTTCTAATGCAAAGTTTTACTGCCTTTTGACAGGAGTGTTTGCTTGTAAATTCTACAATACTTAAAGGCTTATCATTCAGTAAATTATACTAAGATTCAAATTACTACTTCTAGTTTCCTAGGTATTTACATGCCACATGAAAGCAGTTAAAGCATTTTTATGCCATTGAAAACCAGTACTGCAAGCAAGCTTCTTTATTTTTTTATATAAAGGTACTCATTACTTCAGGTGAAAATATTAATAATTAAACACCAGCTAAACTACTTGAAGCATGCAACAATATGTGCTGGTTTATCTTTAACAGCAGGCATATTTAAGTTTTTCATTTCATATTTTATTGCTTTTCTGCACTGCTTCTTTTCACAGTTGACTTAAAAGTATCCTTAACTGAAGTCACTGGTGTTAAACCAAGAAGCTAGTACAATGAGAATTTGGAAAAAGTGTGCACACATGCAATTATGGACAGATTTGTGCACACACAGTCTAGACCTTGCAATCAACATTCACCAGGTTCAAGGAGTCAGCTCGCACTGAAACAGAATAGCACCTGGAATAGCTCCAAGACTCATTTCATGAATTTGCATCAGTGTTGCCTAAGGAAGAATCCAGCTCATTATTAGCACACACAGGAATGAAGGCCACACAATCACCAAAGGTAAATTAAAATATTCTCATTGAAAGCAGCTGACCTGTAGCCATGGAGATGCTTCCATTGCTAAAACAGTATGGCAATATCAGTGACTTGTCTCTAACTGAGAGGGAGCTAAAAATAACCCAAAAGTTCTGGTGTCATTCAAATTTGTCTACTAAATACTACACACCAGTAAAGAGAAAGTAGCATTATCACACTAATTTTATAAAATTCAAAGCCATCTAAAACTCAACTGCATCTACACATTATAGAAAACTAAGTACAAAAATTTATGCCATGGTTTAAGAGAAAGACATCCTGGGGAGCCAACCATCTTGCACAAGTCAAAGCCACATCATATTGGTTGACTGCTGGCTGAACATGAGCCAGCAGTGTGCCCAGGTGATCAAGAAAGCCAACAACATTCAGGCTTGTATCAGAAATCACACGGCCAGCAGAGCCAGGTGATTGTGTCCCTGGACTCAGCACTGGTGAGGCTGCACCTCAAATCCTGTGCTCGGTGTTGGGCCCCTCAGTACAAGGACACTGAGGTGCTGAAGTGTATCCAAAGAAGGGCAACAAGGCTGGTGAAAGATCTAGAGAACAAGTCTTGCGAGGAGCAGCTGAGGGAACTGAGGCTGTTTAGTCTGGAGAAAAGGCAGCTGAGGGAAGACCTCATTGCTCTCTGCACTGAAAGAAGGCTGTAGTCAGGTGGAGGTTGGTATCTTCACCCAAGTAACAAGCAACAGGACAAGAGGAAACGCCTCAAGTTGCACCAGGGAACGATTAGATTGGATATTAGGAAAAGCTTTTTCACTAAAAAGGTTGTCAAGCGCTGGAACAGGATGCCCCCAGAAGTGGTGGAGTCACCATCCCTGGAAGTATTTTAAAGATGTGTAAATGTGGTGCTCAGGGACATGGTTTAGTGGTGGACCTGGCATTGCTAGGTTAACAGTTGGACTCAATGACCTTAAGGGTCTTTTCCAACGTAAACAATTCTATGATTCTAATTCAGTGACAAGAATCAGGTGGTTTTGGTACAAAAAGGTTTTATACTGCAGCTTATACTTGTGAGAAAATAAGAGAGCAGAAGCCTGGTTGAAACTCCATGCCATAATCCAAGACTGAAAAATTTAAAACCAACTTTTAGTCTGGGTTTGGTGCATACAACTCATTAATAGTAAACCTTTGTGCCTAGATTTCCAAAAACATAATTTGTCCCTTTAGAAAAGCATATTAAATAGATATGAACATTGAATTGTAGTGAAGTTCGCACTAACTTCACTAGACTCCTTCACTGCCAACTTCAGATGTTACAGTACTCCTTCAAAAACAAATGAATTCAGACCATAAGAAGCAAATATTTGCTAAAAAAAAAAAAAACAAAACAAAACCAAACCAACTATAAAAACCTACAATGAACTGTCAGGGCTCTTCCATTAAATTTCTCCTTTAGTTTTTAAAAAATATTTACTTTCACATCAGTACTTAGTTTCACTGTTGCCTTTTTGTACTTGCTCACAAGTCTCCTGAACACCAGCAAGTGAAAACCCTTAAGATATTTTTTGTTTAAAAACCCAGTACTTGAAAACATGCAGCCTCAAGGTAACAGGTAGAAGAATCACCTATACATAAAATACAGCTGGTATAGTAGTACATGCAAGATTTTGATCTCACTGTAAGGCATTTGATTTAAAATCTGCCCTGCAAGTGGGTAAGGCATATCTGTTCATGCTTTCTTTAAAAGACAGATGTGCAGCTCCTTTTTTTCTTTTTAAAAAGGGCATGGGAGTAGTTAAATTTAACTCATTCACAATATTCTCTAAAAACAAAGTGCAAAGTACAAGAGATCCTTACTGCATAATAAGCCTCTGCTTTGCTCCAAAGACCACAACAGGAAGTTTTGGAAAAAAAAAAAGAGAACACCCAGAAACAGGGAAAGTCATAATAACTTTTAAGTCCAGCCCTTTATTTTTAGTTTTCTGAAAACAAGCTAAAGCCTCTCCAGAAACAATAAAGTCATAACCAAGAAATAACAGGTTAAGAGAAATAAAGACGTTCACTGAAAGGGATAACACTATTTTCAGTTATTACAGCACATCTGCATTAAAAGAATAAAAAGCAAACACACACAGTTCCAATTCCTATCCCCTATTTCACATGGATTTCTGCCGTTTGCATTCTTCACCCAGCTTTGGCATCAAAGAAGGAAATTAAAAAAAAAAAGAACGGTTTGACAGGGGCTTGAGAGCCATTTTCCAGCAGCCTGCAAAATAACTCTGCCTAATGAGATTTATTGCTAAGCACAGACGGAAAGGTGAGAGAACAAGGAGAAACGGAATAGGCAGGTCAGCCTTGCATGAAGAGCGTAGGTCACCAGCTGCTCACGTGAACTGCAAGTGATTCATTCCTGTACTAACCCACCGATTCGTCCACCATTTGCTAAGACAAACAGCGCAGAACATTACAGCGGCGGGAACCTGAAGAGCAGGCTCGCTGTCCTTGAGCCGTACCTTCCCAAGGATGCTGATGGCACAGGCCATCCCAACCTGCCCGACGCCCACGATGGTTATCTTGTTGTTCGGCACAGTGGGTCCCGCAGCGATGGGGGCAATCAGCTTATCCTTCAGAGTGGCCATGGCGTTCTGCGAGGAGAGACAAGAAAGAAGCGGCTCAAAGCGAGCC
>NW_009697386.1:29802-32463 GCF_000703405.1 Apaloderma vittatum | reverse complement strand
GTTCTGTCCCTGATTACCTGTGAGAAGAGACAAGCACTAACCTCTCTACAACGTCCTTTCAAGAAATTGTAGAGCATGATGAGATCCGCCCTCAGCCTCCTTTTCATCAAACTGAACAGTCCCAGCTCCCTCAGCTCCCCCAGCTCCCTCAATTGCTCCTCATAAGGTCTGTTCTCCAGGCCCTTCACCAGCTTTGTTGCCCTCCTCTGCACTCACTCCAACACCTCGATATCTCTCTTATACTGAGGTGACCAAAACTGAACACAATACTCAAGGTGTGTCCTCACCAGTGCTGAGTACAGAGGGACAATCACCTCCCTACTGTCCTTGCAGTATTAATAACCCCAGTTGCAATGAAGCTGATCTTGTGGTTAGCTTCAGATAGGTGAGAAATGGCTGCATCTTAAAGGCTAGGAGTGAGATGTAGGCACAGGCTCACACCCAGAGTGCAGGTGAAGGCAGGCACTTTTCAGGTAACCCAGAAAATCAGACACATCCCTCTGGGACACCCAGCATCCCTAGATATCCTGCATTTCACTGATGGACCTCCCTTTCTTGTACATGCCCCATAAGGCCACATTCAGGCTTCCCAGCATCTGAGTGTGGGACTCTCCAAAAGAGGGCACAAGCAGGGGGCTGAGGAAAACCCCCCACCCAACAGATCTCTTCACAGGGCTCACCCCAACAGAGTACATCAAGGGGTGAGCCAGGACCAAGGGGTCCTATGAGGAGCCAAAGGAGAAGCGGCTGGAGACAGGGCTGGGCAGGGGCACCCCTGTAGCAGAGCCAGGATTAAGTGCCTAGGGCTGAGCTGAAGTGGGATCCTGGACCTCATAGACTGGGGAGGCCCCAAGGGAGGCTGGACAGAGCAGTGAAGGCTGGTAGTGCCCTCAGAGGCCAGGCTCCGAATTGTAGGAGGCACACACAGAATTACCTGTTGTGAGCCCTTTACTCCTGAGCGTTACCTACCTAAGTGGGTCACAATTTTATTTCTGCAAATTCACTGCTCAGTCACTGACATCCCTGGACATAAAAAAGTCCTGTGGCTGCACAATGTTTTTTCACCAGTGAAACTTCCCAGTACACAGAGATCTTCCCTGACAGATCTAAAAACATCTAAAACCATGCCAACACTAAAAGTCACAATGCCTAACCCAGGAGAGAAAGGCTAGGCATCTCTCTACCTATGATACCAGGAGACTCCCAGATCCTGCATTAGGTGAGCAGAACGCGACACACTGTGCACACAACCCCTGGGTTTATTCACGAGCCCAGTGTTACCAAATGCTACAAATATCTGTTTGATTCCTCATCTGAGCAACTGGAGTCTCATGTCCACATCTCAGGTGAGAACTGTAGTTAAGGGGTTTTTAGGTAAAAGGGAGACAGCGGGTGACGCTCACACCCGTGTTTAAAGAGAAAGATCCAGTGCAGGGGCTGATGTCCAGAAGAGAGGAGACCTATCTGTTCCATCTGGTAATGGATACACCTTCCTCCTACATATTACATAAATCCCTCTAGGGTGAGGTTTAAGATGATCCTAGTTCATGGCATTTGGCATTTTTTTTCTGGTGGAGACTTATGCGCTACTCAAGCTTGTTCCACTACATAGGACTTTGTTTTACCGGAAGGATAGACGAAAAATTTTCACTGGTATCAGGTTTCCCATGCTTGAGCTTTCTGACATAAACACACAGATGTGCAACAGGAATTTAAAGTATTTCTTTAGCCTCAGCTGATAAGAGCAGTTAGACATTGTGTCTGAACTCCCTGCATTTTGCAAAACCTTCATCTACTTCTTGGACCACTATTGCAAAAACACTGACAAGTCTTTTCAAATAAAAATGAAACTGCAAAAATACACTTATTATATTTCCTGTCATGCTGCAGTTTAGACTATAGCTGTCCATCATTTTGCATAGTTTCTTCATATTCTGTATTTGTTTGCAGTGCCTACTGCTTCACTTCGTATTTAAACTATAAATGCATTTGGGCACAGATGGCCTTTATTTTCCCTGTTTGTAACTAAGCCTGTAACAAAGCATTTCTGGTGATAGAAGGGGAAAGTGGTTTTCTTCTTAGTGGATCATGCTTTTGAAACAAAGATTTTTTTCTAACAAACTTAGCAGAAACATTAATTTTAAGGTTTCGCTTCCTCCTGAGTTCCATTGATCCCTCATTCTGATGTCTCCATGATGTCTGACAAGCTCGACTAGGTATAATAGCACTTTGATACACAGCAAATCTCTAAATATGATTAGATTAGATTAGATTCTGAAATGTCTTTGGAAGCTGGTATCATCTCATCATTATCAACTATTCGCTAAGCACTTACTTTTCCACATTGTTTATAGTTAGGTCAAACAGCACTGGGCTTAATGCAAATCCCTAAGAGATTCCGGTTGGTAATTCCCCTCCATTGTGAAAAAATAACATTTTTTTCTATCTTTTATCAGTATTTGCAGCTTGCTCTGTCATGTTGGTGGAGAATTCTGTGACATGTTGAGGGAACTCCCACTGGCCTAAAAGATTTCAGGTCGAATCCCACTCTATAATTTCCTTCTGCCACGCATCAATACAGAGGATGTTAATTGCCTGAAGAGCATGCATTAACTAGCAATTCCTAGGAAGAAAGCATGAGCATCTCCCTTCCAGGAGTGG
>NW_009697386.1:29182-29771 GCF_000703405.1 Apaloderma vittatum | reverse complement strand
AATGTAAATTATTAGCTTTCAAACCAGAAACCCACCGAATTAATCACGTGTGAATATCTAATGACAGCTATTTATATATGTGATACAGCATAAGGAAAATAACTATCAACCTGGAATGAAAGCTGACACTGTTGTCTACATCAGGGAACATCATATTTCGTCACTTGTTTAAGTGGTCACCAGGTTCTTGCTCTTTGGTTTAAATATGTACCAAATATCTTAAATCAAAACCAGAAATGTGCAATACAATGAATGTTCAGTGTCCATGTCAAGATACACAAAAGTAAAACAGTAAGAGAAGACAAAGCATCATCCTATTGCATAAAAATGCCAAATCCTGTTCCAGGTATCTCATGGAAATACGGAGATATGCAGTTGATAATTAAAATTTACTCAGTTTGAAAGCTGTAGTTTGTTCAGAGTTTAAAAATCACATTTTGAGGTGTATAGGAAGAAAGGGAAAAGGGAGTTGGAGGGAGTAAGAAATATTTTATCATCTATCCTGTAACTTGAATATATTTTTACACTTTCTCTCTGAATCTTTTAAAATGTCAAGTCAAAGCAGCAATACATCTTCTGATATCAGATA
>NW_009697386.1:0-29151 GCF_000703405.1 Apaloderma vittatum | reverse complement strand
TCAGCAGGATTTGTTTAGATGTCACAATTTAAGGTCAATTAAAGCACATCTACTGACTTCATGGAAAGCTGCTTCCCAGCTCAAAAAATGCAGAACAGATAGACAACTGGAAGGACACAGGTAGAATTAAATTTCCTGTGCTGGAAATTTCCTGTGCCTGGAAAGCACTGCACTCCCGCTGCCTCAAGCTCCACTTTGGTAACATCCAGAAAGATTTTATGGATTGTTCTGGACAAGATGAGCAGAAATATTGCAGTAAAGCTTTCTGTGGCTCCCTCTGAATGTTTAGATCCTTTCCTCTTCGCTGTCTTTTTTTTATCCTACCTATGATAATGAGCACCAGAATTTAAAGAAGAAAAATGTGGCTGCTACAGGAAGCAGTACACTAAAAATTCTCATTTACAGAGAAAGATTTAGAGTACAGAACACTGGATGTTTCCAACAATGGCTTTTATTTTTCTGGAAGAAAAGTATATGGTGTGTAGTCCTCTCCTACTTTCAGGCTAGGAGTCATATTCTGCTCCTCTCTTCCCTTTTTAATCCTCCCTTCCCAGATATACATGTTATTCTGTACAGTCACAGTTGTCAGGGTAATGTCAAAAAAAAGCATGGATTAATAGAAGTATAAAATTTTCTTCTTCGTTTGACACTACAGAACATTTTAAGTGGACATAAATACTGTCTTATCAATTACAACCAACACTGAGATGAAGTAGCCTTTTGCTTGTACAGCCCATTACATATGATCTCTGAGAAATGGCTCGCGTCAAGGCTTATATCTAAAACCTCATGCACAAGCTGAGTAATGTAACTGGAGAAAGCAGTAAGGGAAAATGCAGTAACCACCCAGTTCCTCAAACACCATGTCCCAAAGCTCACTTCTTAAAGCTTATTCTATGGAGCATGCCAGGAGCAGGGCCCAAGGTCTGCATGGCTGCAAGCTGTGCAGTATGTAAACAATCCCCAGAAACAGAAGAGGCTTGAGGGACCATGCACATTTTCCCAGAAGTAATCTGCTGTTATCACCTTTGAAGAAAAGATTTGTTTATCAACTGTCTAAGCAGGCAGCTTGATGTTAATAGATATGGTTATACACCACAGCCCAGGTGCCTTTCAAAAGTATGTGCCTCTGACAAAATCCTTGTTTGTGTTAACCATTAAATCCTGTGGTTGGTACCAGACAGAGGGCTGAGCAACCGGCTGTTCCCTTCAAGCCTTAGAAATTGCAGATCTAGAATTCTGAGAGGACAAGGACCTGTGTGTGCTCATGTCCGTGGCCCAGTAAGGCGTTTGAACTGACATTGGCCGTCGATGGGATTGCAGAAGTTACATGTTATTGGAAATACACAGCAGTCCCAGCACACATGCCCACAGCAGATCCAACAGCCTGAACACCCAGCTCACAGGAAGAATTAAATCTCAAAAACTCACATCTCAAAAGTTATTTACTTTTCCAAGGTTTCCTACTGTGTTCCTCTCCCTTGCATTGCTATTTGTTTACTAAACCACAAACTTGCATATATTTGAAGATGTATTTGCTAACACAGTGAGTTCACAATGTATACCCTGATTGAAAATAAGATTTCCCATTAAAAAAAGTGCTCAGAGGAAAACCAGCACCATGTCAAGAGAAGACAGCAGCAGGGTATTATCACTTTTCTGAGGGAAAAAAAAAAAGTTCACCTGGAATAACTTCCCAAGTCCAAATAAGCACTTTGGTGAATATAGTGATATGAGATGTTTGCCAAGTCCACAATTAATTTCTTATGCTAGAAGGTTTTTATTCTACCTTATCTGAATGAGGAAAAAAAGAATCCACCTTCTGAAAAACTGTGCATCTGACTTCTACGGAAAGAAGTAACGTCAAAATAGGAAATGTCTTAAAATACTTTCTCCATTACAGTGGGTGGAAAATTAGTCCTTGAAACTAAGTGTAGAAAACAGAGATATTACTACTTTCCTTATGCCTGCAAATGACACATATACTTTGAATTACAAGAAAGGATGAAAAAGACTGGAAATGAACAGATACCACTTTTGATTTACTGTGCAATGCTCTCATAATGCAGGAAAACAAGCACCAACCATGCCAAAAAGTGAATCAAAAACCTGGATGACAGAAGCAGACTTTAACAGGGTGAAGCAATCAGCTCTTTGGGTAATCCACACACACAAGGTATCCAGACTCCTTTGAACCTCAGCAAGGTCAAGAGTTAAAGCCAGGAGAGGGCTCACAGTGAGACAGCTGTATGTCACCAGTGCATTCCTTTTCCTAAGATATTTTGGTTTTAACAGTAACCGAGTTCAGAGCGTAGCATCTCTCATTGACTACCGAGACACTCAAATACGGGTGTCAATTACTAATGGCATAAATTATTGATCCAGAAAATCAACTCAGTCTTCCTCGGCTTTTGCATGAAGTCAATTATGCAGATGTGGAGCACCTATTAGACACTGGCAAACAGAGTCAAGCTCTGCAGTAACACCGCAAATATTTAGCTAATTCCCCAAAGCTGAAACTGTGTGAATGCTCTCAGTATCAGAAAATTTTAGCATCTCGAGCTCCTGTACTGCCACCTCGTGGCTAATATCTGTATAACCCAGCTTTGTTGGGAGGAGAGGACAAAAGGAATACCTTTTATATGGTCTTACTAAGAAGCTAGTAAATGCCGGAATAAATCGAAGGGAAATATCAACTTTAGTTACATTTACTAATGATACTTTGCAATGGAATGAGACTTTTCTCTGCAAGAGGAGTGCGAATTAAATACCTGGTGAAAAGCATGAAGAAGTAACCACCACAGTTGTGCTGTGTCAGCTGAGCAGTCCTCACTCAGCCCGGCGCTCTTGCTGGTGGGACACAAAAGACAATATTGACACTAGCAAGTAACTTCAATTAATGTACCTAAGTAATCCTCTTAGGAAGTTCTTGTAGTTGTTTCCAAGGCCTCTGGATGGTGTGAAATTCAATTGATAGACAGTTGTAGTTTACAGGAAGTGTTTCCTTCTTTTGAGAGTCAGATCCCACAATACCGTAGTGATTGACTATGATTATGTCCACATCTACACGAGAATAAGGAAAGGCAAAGGATCCATGGACCCAGCAAAGAACAAGGAGGGTGGAGGAGAGCCTACCCCTGGAAGTGATATCAGTTACAGACCAGAGAACTGGGTGGGTACTCACCAGTCTCCAGAGAAGCCTTTCACACTAGCTTTTTATATCTACTTTAATTTCAGGCAGCAGTTCCCTGAACTGCCTGTAATTTCTTTCAAACCACCAAGATGCTTTTTTATACCTGCTCTGGTAAGCACAGGATTTTCAGCTTTCACATACTTTTTTATAGTCTGAAAGCAGAATGGTTTCCTCCTTCCTTTCAGTGTTAGCACAATCCAGAATGTAAAATGAGACAGCTGTGATAAAGGACTGATCCTTGAACAAATCAACTGGAAAAAATAAAATTCTTATTGTTAGCTCGTTAGTTCTTGTTCTAATCGATATTATTTATCCAAGTACACTGTCATGAGAATAATTACCTTTTTGTGGCTAAGCTACTTATCACAAGGAAGACTAAGCCTTTACTTTATTCTTTTTTTTTTCTCCTTTTTTCCCCCACAAAAGCTTGCAAAATACCTGCTAAAATCATTTACTTACAAGATTAAGATAAATTGCTTTATGATTTATAGAAAGAGGATCACACACAAAAAGGCTAAGCACCTTAATCATCTCTGTGTAGCTGTATTCCCATTTCTTCTGCTTAGGCTTAGCCTGTCATCTAATAGGATTAAGCCCTGAACACTTCCTACTTTTCCTGGTTACGTTACTGGTGTCCCATAATACAGCCACGTTTTGTCTTACTCTTTTAAGTGAATGGCTCTTAGAACAAATAATTTCGTAGTTACAGTACAGCAGTGTGGTGAAATAGCTGTGAGAATTTTCTTAGTAATGCCACAAGCAAATATTTTGACAGCAAGTGATACCAACATGTAAGCTTCAGGGGCGAAAAAAATACAATGTTCATACACACATTGTGGGTTTATTTACATTTCAGTGTCACTTAGGTAGCATGACATTTTAAAAAAATATACATCATATCCATGTACATAAAAACATAATTCATTGATTAAAAAGGCCAGGGTCTGGCATGTGCAAGCATAGTCTTTGATAGGTAAGTTCTAGTATTATGCAGTAAGTTAGATGCAGTCTAAGAACATTGACTGGAAGAAAATTAGTCCTTTCAGCAGTCTAGCATTCTTTGCAAATTTCTCGTACTTGACTTCTTGCTCCATCCATAGAACGTCAGATCGAGATGTGATTACAATGGGGATTACATTTCTGATGGTTTCATGAGTTTCTGCACGACACATGGAAAACTGTTGCAGTTAAAATGGGAGATGTCCAACTTTTCTCCCAAGACTCAGTCTGTGGATGACTGTGGAGCATGTAGAGATTTGAGACTTAAGATATCGTAGAATCATAGAATGGCTTAAGTTGGAAGGGCTATAATGTTATTTTTACCTATAGGATTTAGCTTTGTAAAGCTGCACTTACAGGTTACCTGTAGCATGACTTAGTCCTGCCTACATCATACAGTGAGTGGCACGTCCTTGGAAATTGCAGGCACTCTTCACACCCTAGCTGCTTCTACATACACACACACACACACACACACACACACACATATATCATCTCCAAAAGGACCATAGTCAGAGGACACATGTTGAAGACTGCAAACAGATTTACTTTTTTCAAGTGACATAACCTTCAGTTTAACCCCATGCAAAGCACTTTCATGACCTCACTTTAAAGAGGCTGTGTAAAAAAAACAGTTGCTAAAAGCTAACAAGCCTCAAACAAAAGCATTCTCACAATGATATTCTAAAAATCAAGAGGATTTTCATAGTTGATTCGGGGTTTCTAAGTATTGAAACTGCAGCTGAGGGAGTTTAAAGGCAAGGGCAAAGGCAGCAGTCAGCACCATAATCTACAAAGCCCTGGCTCATTTAGAGCAAAATGATTTAGCCTGGAAAAATAAGAAAGCATATTTCATATTAATTACTCTGATGTTTCAAGGACAGAGATCAAACTTAAGTCTTAAACATGATCAACATGGCACAAGGATCAATTAAAAACAGGTACACACCTATCAGAGAACATATGAAGAGGTCTATGAATAAGAAACAGAACTAAACAAGATATTGCACTACAGAAAAAGGGAACAGGACACACAAGAATTGAGCACTCCTGGGTGAAGAGAGACAAGGAAACAGGGAACTAGTTGCTTTTCAGAGGAAAAAGTAGGATTAAAACAATAGATATATTAAAAAAAAGGAGATCAAATAAAATAAATGTGAGGGAGGGTGGGAAACTCCAGTAAAGTAAAAGAAAAATTCCTCATTCAAATGCTCTAACTAATCCAAGAGAAGAAAAGCTGCAGAGGAAATGAGGACTGCAGAAAATCACCTCCACAGCCTTCACAAGTGCGGACACAGTGCAGTTTAGGCAAGACTACGCCTTATGGGTACATTGAAAGCAAATGCTTCCCGACCCTTAAGCCACAGACAGAAGCAAATCTCTGTAGAGCAGAGCAGAAACTATAATAGGAAAAGAGGTGGCAGGGGGATTGGTACAAGGTGCACTTCTGGAAGGGAGCTGGCACAATCAGAGGGGCTGACATCGCAGGGTGATTATCGCAATGCCACTGAACATACTGGGGAATGCTGGATCCTAAAGGTCATGTTGATGTTGCGAAGCTTTATGCTGGTTCACCATCGGCAGCAGCCACAGAGCACCCCTCTGAAATGAAAACAGAAGTACAGGAAACATGAATAAGGAACAACTGGTAAAATGAGCTCTGTAACTGAATTAACTAGCTCACTGCAAAGGGAGGGATGCTAACAAGATGCAACATCTCAGAGATTTCAAAGTAGTACTTTGATTCAATCATTGAAACTTTTCTGCTTCCAAGTTAGTGTGAGATCCTGTTCCAACAGACCGTTCCTCACCACCTGCCTAATGAAAAGGCTCATGTCTTGGTCTCACTTTTAGCCCATGTCATAATCTCACTCAGTTTAGTTTCTTTCACTCCTCCCCTGACATGGTCATATTTCAGAGCCAGTTGCAATTAGAGCTAAAAATTAATGACTTGTCCTTTTCATACTTGCTACTATCTTAGCCAGAAAACATTACCTGAAGCATCTTCAGTTAATTCTGGAGACAGATGGTAAAAAAATAAAACAGCACAGTGAGTGGCAAATCTACAACATACACCACGGAACAGCATGAAAGACTTTTAAAAACAAATTTCTGATTTCACATCTCTATTTTTATATTACTTGACAGGCTTTTTAAAAACAAACTAAAACATCTTCAACATACATTAATATTGTGCTAAAAAACTCTAAAAGTCAAGCTCATAAAAACTATGTTTCGATAAAGGAAAAAGTAACTCCACTAACTTTATCTTGTATCAATAAAACTATATGGTCTCAATTTTAGAGAGATCTATGTGCATATATCCACTGAGATAATTCTTTGCAAAAATGAAAACTACTAGCAGTCACAATGCACTCTATTAACCTACACCAAATAAGAATTTCCATAGTCGTTGCTTTTACTAACAGCTAAATGTGCTACAGAATGACAACTTCATCTAACACTGGTGCATGGGAGAACATTACCAGGCCCTTTACAAGTTAATGGCTATTTGTTTGGTTTCAAATGTGCAACAATTAGATACTCTCTTCTTGTCAGTATTATTCAGGTAGTGAATAACCTAAACTTTTCTCATTCTGTACAGCATTTTCTCATATTGTTCTCCCCATTGTACTCTCACCTCAATACTTCTAAGACAGAATGACAAAGAATTAGCTATGTTTATAAAATCCTTACCACTGTCTCGAATGTAAGAGCTGCCCCTGCTGGCATATTTAGAGTGTAAAACAGGCAAGCATGCTGACCCTGGGTTTCTAGGCATACACATGCCTTTAGCAGAGCATGAGCTGTTCAGAAAGAGTATGTGACTTCGCAAAGAGAGAGGAACTGCCACAGCCAGCGCTGTCCCTGTGTAGTTGGACAGGAGAGCAGAGCCCATTTTGTGAGGCAGGAGGGAAGGCTGGGCCCCATGAATCTCCATCTAAAGGCTGTGTGCCTTGCTAGGCAGGACTTTCCCCACTTGCTGAAGGAGATGAAGGATAGCTTGTGAGCATGTCACTTCATCCCTGTCCCCTTCCCCTTCAGACTGGGAGCAGCCATCTCTACCAGTTATACACTCCCCTCGGCACTCAGCCTACCTCCAGAGGGGCAAACAAGCTGGAAGCTGCCAGTGCAGAAGAGGCTTCAGCCTGAAAGGGTGATGAGTCTGCAATTCCTCCCTGGCAAAAGGAAAGCACAAGGATTTTAGGAAGATGATGCCAGGGAGAGGACAAGTTAGCCTTGTACCATAACACACAGCTTTTAACTGCCTCTAACGTCACCTACGTTTCTGTCTCACAGAGGCCAAATGACTTTTGCTATTTTCTTTGCCCGGATCAGATTCAGACACACCTGGCAGGGTTTACATGTAGTGATGAGTTCAGCATCACACAGATCTGTATCAGAGCTGAAAAGAAAACCCACAATATTGTCACAATTACAAGAAAGATGTGTTTGCAGAAGGAACTATTTCTCTTGGAACCTAGAGTGGGTTTTTCTTTTTTTTTTTCTCTTCTATTGCCAGCTGAGGGATGTGAGTAAGGATTCTCCAGCTCATGACAAGCAAATACCTGCAGAACATACCATGAGCTTGACAACTCAGGAAATGATTCTACCTATTCTTTGTGTACTCACAAC
The DNA here is from genome assembly GCF_000703405.1 of Apaloderma vittatum. Classification (NCBI taxonomy): domain Eukaryota; kingdom Metazoa; phylum Chordata; class Aves; order Trogoniformes; family Trogonidae; genus Apaloderma; species Apaloderma vittatum. Next base: position 21,323 of record NW_009697386.1, on the reverse strand, counting down.
ACTGTAAAGACAGATACTCTGGTTTATGAAATACATATCCAGAAATCATTTCACCACTGAGCCATAATCACCTGAATAAGAGAGTAGGTGACAGTAGAGCATTAAGTGAACACACTGCCCACTAAGCAGTTGTCAGCAGAGGGATCATCAGCCAGGGACACATGCACAAGAATTTGCAACAGCACTGTCAGTCTGCACAGAAATTTCCCATGAAACTTCATGAAACTCAGTCTGCATGTGATGCCTTGCATTTCCAATGGCTAAGCAATGCCAGAGGCCACAGAAGCAGTAGCTCTGCTACTGGCTACTCCCATCTCCAGCATATGTGAAGGCCACTGTCTACAATGGCCCATGGGAACCTGGCTTACGTGAGGTCAGAGACAGTGGGCTAGACTCAGTCACCTTAATTTTCGGGGTGTATTAGAATGTAAGATCACATGGACCTAGACCTCTGTAGAAAACATCCACTCTGTAAAAAAAATCCAGTGCCTTATAAGACTAAATTCCTTTCCGTGCTATGTAATAGTACTTCTTTCTACACTTCGGAAATTCTCATAGTAGATTAGTCAGAGACCTATTTCTTCATTAGTGAAGCACCCAAGAGCAAGTCTTTTTTTTGTCTAATTCCTTCAAAATATACCTCATAATAATTGCATTAGGTTCTGCACATACAATTGCATGGGAGTCAGAATCATAATCTGTCTTCTTGCAAAATAAACTATTCATTGCCCCTTTTGGATATCCACTATAGCCCAGGGCAACCTAGAAAGAGACAACATAGAAAGAAACAAAAGATAACATTCTTCTGGGACCTTTATTTATTTACAGCCTAATCCAACTTCTAAAAGTTATTAGTAACTTCAGTGAGAGTCCTCATGTGATGCTGTTTGATAATGTTTATGCAGATCGCCTTTCCAAAATGATTGCTTGTGGATCCTAATCTTATATTTGTATGACATGCGATGTTTCAGAAGATCATGATTTTCTTCTTCCCCAGAAAGGGTAATTTGTCTTTGTTTCCATAAATACATTTTCCTATGAACAGGAAATAAAATGCTTATAAACAATCATCACAGGAAAAGTTGATTAGGAAGAAAAAAATAACACAAAAGAGGCTACTAAACACAAAGTCACCAAAAAGATTTAGAAAATGTTAGGTACATTTTCTTACCTGCATCCATTTTGGGAACATAAAATAAAGATAAGCATAGAATTTTAATATGATAATAGCAACAATGTCATCAGAGACATCAGCACATTACTTCAAAGTTTAGCACACATGGGACTTTACCTCTTACTGCTGACCATATATTAAATAATCCATCATCATAATTTTCTCAGACAGAGTTAGGGAATATAAGATGCTTTTTTTTTTTTTTAAGAAGTTTTATATTGCTGCAATTCCACTAACATTTTTTAAGAGAGCCCACATGATGCAAGTTAACTTCCTCATTTACATGCATAGTAAACACAAGCCTAGTAAAATTAAAGTACTTTTCTTATGGTGGAAATGGGTTATTCCACATTTCTATGTCTGATAATTTATTACATAGCAATCTTATAAACATTATTTTCATATGACAATAGATCACGATTAGACATTTTTATAAGAGCAGCACAATTTTTAGACAACATAAACATTTACTTACAATGTTGTCTTCCTTGTAAATCACAGTCCCCACTCCGTTATTATGGTCTGAGGATAAACAGTCAAATAATCAGCTAAAAATTTGTACAAAACTATAATATTACAAAAAACTTGATGGTCAAAAGGCATAACCTTCCCACTCGTGCCTGCTGGTCCAGAGAGATGCAGAACATACCTGTTGGCACAGAAGCTGCTGTTCCTTGCTCAACTATCTCCAGAAAATACCTAACCATGTAAACAGCTGGCAAGAAGGCTAACCAGATGTGAGGGTAATCAGTGCACTTACCTGCAGCCCTCGTAGCTCTCTGTCTCCAGTGGCCCATCTCAGTTGTCTCCTCTAGAGCTCTTGTGTAGAAGTATGAAAACCACTGACCTTCCCCACTGCTCAGACTAGCACGCTTTCTATCACTGCAGCTCAGAAAGGGTTTAAAAACTACTTTCTCTGCCTGGACAGCAAGTTCTGTTGGACCTTCCTCAAGGCACAGGTACATGCAATGACACCAACTGCCCAGGATCTCTTCCTCTCTCTTCCCCCTCACCAGAGGAAACACCTAAAAATTATCTTTTGTGGGAAAGGGAAAGGAAAGCTGGAAACTTGACACCTTCTGGTGACCCAGTGGAGTCGGTGTGATGGGGACTGCCTGAGATATGACTAGGAGTGGTAAGATTCCACTTTTTGTTAAGTATGAGCAAAGAGCAACTGTTACAATGACTAAAATCCGTCAAAATTGGCAATGCTTTCTCTTCCACAAAGCAGCCAAATGCATTTAGCTAACATTAGGAAAAGCACTGAGAAACAGTAGTAGGGATTTGGGATAAAGTGCAAACCATCTGCTGTACTGCTGACTGAACCCCATTCTCAACCTGCACAGGCAGCACCGAACAAAAACCAGTCTAACACCTCCGGTGTAACCGACCACAACCAGCCAGCCTAATGGACAATGTGAGAGTGTAACAGACAGTCATGTCCAGTTTTGTTCTCTTTACCTGTCACAGCGGTGCTTCTTCAGCTTTGCAAACCTTTAATGCAAAAATAGGAAAGCTCGCCAAAAGCCAGCGATGGAATTGCCTGCTGCCATTTGACACCACGGAGAAACTGGCCCCAACCAGAATCTCTTGCATCAGCCTGAGGAGCTAGAGACTCCCACTGGTAAGGAAGACTGAAAAAGCACATTCCTCCTCTTTCTCCAGTTTGGCTTCCTCCAGCAGTACAGAAAGAGCCCAACTAAACATCTCTGCACTGTGTTTCTCTGGGTCTTATTCAGCCCTCAGGCTCACACTGGAGCAACCCCTCCTCCAGCAAAGAAACTTTGCTAGTAGTAATGATACGCTCCATTTTTAATTAGTGAGATTTTTGCCCAATTTGTACTACCAGCCTTCTTCAGATAAGCTGAATCTGTTTTGTAAGACAGAGAAGTAACAGGAATTAATTTCATAATGTAATAAATACCACCATGATACTAAAGCTGGCTAGAAATGTAGCATTTCTGAATTACCTAACAGAATGCAATGTAATCAAAGTTGCTTTTTTTTTTCAGTATATTACATCTCCAGAAATACAATTATGTAGGATTTTTCTCTACACTGAGCTAATTACTGACTTAAATTTAGTAATATTCATTTACTTACCACTTCTGGATGCTAATAAATCACAGAGCTGTAATGCATGGGTGTATTTAGGATTATTCTTTACAGTGGATTCCTCTCCTTCTAAGATTACTATTTTTTCATCTTTGCAACATGCTAGAGTTCTAAAACACTTCTTTGCTGTCGTAAGATCTTCTTTGTATTTTTTCAGCTCGTCTCCTTTCAGGTGTTCCAAGTTCATAAGCTTTAAAATATTCGCATCAATTTTCTCATCAAATAAAGATGCAATTGGTATTAGATCATCACCAGAAGATGCTCTTTTATTTGAATTCAGTATTTGCATCTTTTTTTTATTGTCTGTTGTTGGTACATACACCGCTGCAACAACATAGCTTTCTGTAAAGATGGCAGTTGCATGTTTTACTGGATCAATATTACCTTTTGTAATTTTATGTTCAAGATTTGGCCAGTAATACACTTGTGAGACTTGTGCTGAATAAGAAAAAATATATATACAAAATTAATATTAAATATGAAATATACCAGTGGTCATTTTTTCCATTAATAAATATACAGAGATACAGTACTTAAACATGTTGCAGCGTTTCTCCACATTACTAAAACAGTACTAACTTTTTTTATTTAATAAATTATTTTCATAGGCAAAAAAGGGAAATTTCATATACAACAGTACTAACTTTTTTTATTTAATAAATTATTTTCATAGGCAAAAAAGGGAAATTTCATATACAACTCATGGCATTTCTTTTGCTGAGGTGATTAAAATTTTGTCTCTACATATAGCTATCAAATAGTAAAAAATTCCAAAACAAGGAAATTGTTTAAAAATATACAGGAACTTATTGAAGTTATTGTAGAGAAAAAGTATGTATATCAATTAGGCATCTGGGAAACCCGGAAAGATTAACACACAGGTAATGCGTTATGATTTGTGAAGAACTGCAGATTAACTTGTCTGAAAAAAATCTACGTAATACTCTTGTTACCTTAAATACTAATACATGAGGTACATTTCTTGTCTCATAAATGACTTAAATGGGAATAGTAATTTTTTTTTCATCATTTTTTCGAGTTCATTATGTTTGAATTATTTTTTCATGATTTCCACATCCCTTGGGACCACTCTTTTTTTTTTTATCCCCTCATTTAACAAGCATCTCTACAAGGTCTGATGGCTTTTTTATTCAATGACTTGTGCTCCTCATGATCCATGTACAGTTTGCACAATGACATTATAAATCACATCTTAATATTCTCCAGTAATCACAGCTACCTGTTGTATAAGATATTTTAGCTACACCAACCTCTGACAATGACTGAGTGATTTACATAGAACCAACTGAGGAAAAATTTGGAGAGCAAAATGGAAGAAAACAAAGTGACTGGCATGACTAATTTACCAGCCTGTGAGTACGCCACATGTGCAGTCTTAGTCTAGAGATATTTCAGTTCCTCTACTGACCTTGAACCTGCAATTTTGCACAATAATTGCAAGGCATCCGAGACATGTAAACTTCACAGCCTTTCAGTGCATTAGGAAACCTCAACAGCACTTTTGGCACAGCATGAAGTTTCTCTGTTGAGCAGCTCAGGGCAATAATCCTTTTTGGCTTGCTCTCTTCACAGACAACAACTCCAGTTTTGCAGTCCTGCATACACATACACAAAAGAAACCATGGCAGTCTGGTGAAGTTCCAACTGACTGGAAAAAAGGAAACATAACTCCCATTTTCAAAAAGCGAGAAAAGGAAGACCTTGGGAACTACAAGGAAAGTCAGTCTCACTTCAGTGCCCAGGAAGATAATAGATCCTCCTGAAGACTCTTGCTAGGGTACACGGAAAATGAGGAGGTGGTTGGTGGCAACGAATATCCTTCACCAAGCAATGAATATCCTTCACCAAGAGCAAATGCTGCATGATAAATCTGATGGGCTTTTATCATGGGCTTACAGTGTCAGTGGATAAGGGAAGAGCAACTGATACCACCTTCCTGGACTTGTGCAAAGTATTCAACACTGTCCCACATGACATCCTGGTCTCTAAATTGAAAAGACATGGATTCAATGGATGGGCCACTTGCTGGATAAAGAATTGACTAGATGGCCACCCTCAAAGAGTTGCAATTAATGGCTCAATGTCCAAATGGAGAGTACGGCAGGTGGCATTCCTCAGGGATTGGTACTGAGACCTGTACTGTTTTAACATCTTAGTTGGCAACGTGGACAGTGGGATGAAGTGCACCCTCAGCAAGGTCTGCTGACAACATGAAGCTGCGTGGTGCTGTCAACATGTTGGAAGGAAGGGATGCCATCCAGAGGAATCTTAATGGGCTTGAGAGGTGGGCCCATGCCAACATCATAAACTTCAGCAAGGCCAAGTACAAGGTCCTGCCCCTCGGTCAGGGCAATCCCAAGCACAAATACAAGCTGGGCAATGAGTGGATTGAGAGCAGCCCTGCAGAGAAGGACTTGGGGGTGCTGTCTGATGAGATGCTTAACATGAGCCGGCAATGTGTGCTGGCAGCCCAAAAAGCCAACCATATCCCGGGCTGCATCAACAGAAGGGTGGCCAGCAGGTCAAGAGCGATGATTCTGCCCCTCTGGTCTGCTCTGGTGAAACCACACCTCAAATACTGCATCCAGCTCTGGAGCCCCCAACACAAGAAAGACATGGACCTGTTGGAGCAGGTCCAGAAGAGGGCCACAAAAATAATCAAAGGGCTGGAGCATCTCTCCTGTGAAGACAGGCTGAAAGAGTTGGGACTGTTCAGCCTGGAGAGGAGAAGGGTCTGGGGATACCTTATAGTGGTCTTCCAATACCTGAAGGGGGCCTACAGGAAAGCTGGGGAGGTAATGGCGTGTAATGATAGGACAAGGGCCCATGGTTTTAAACTAGAGCAGGGTAGATTTAGATTAGACATTAGGAAGAAATTCTTCACTATGAGGGTGATGAGACACTGGAACAGCTTGCCTAGGGAACTTGTGGATGCCTCATCCCTGGAAGTGTTTGAGACCAGGCTGGACAGGGCTTTGAGCAACCTGATCTAGTGGGAAGTGTCCCTGCTCATGGCAGGGTAATTGGAACTAGATTTATCTTTAAGGTCCCTTCCAATGCAAACCATTCTACGATTCTGATTCTCTGACATAAATGTACACATATAAAAACGAACACATAACCATTTAGTAAATTAGAGTCCATCCAGACTATGTGTATGTAAAGTAAAAGCAATCAAAGGATCCTACAGAAAAAAAAAAAAGGCATTTGTTGCAAAAGGGTAGGGATCCAGTAGTCTAGAACTTTGCTGATTCTTGTGGATTTTCAATCAGTTCTGGTGTGTCTATAGCATATACCTCAATTGTTGTATTCTAGATGAAGAGTTCAAGTACTTTGACTAGAATCCAGAAAGGGATAAGAGGTAGACAGACCTCTGGACAGTCTGTAAGATCATGAAAAAAGTAAGAGATTAATATATCAACAGCTGGTCTACTCCAGACTACCAAAACAGGAGAAAAGAGTGAAAAGGTGTAGTTTCAAAAAAATGCCACCGCTACTCAAAGGATACTCACAATAGGAACCATCAGACACCTGTGAAGCTTCAAAACCTCAGACAGTTTTGATTTACCAAAACTTAATAGAGACTTAGCACACAATAGATTAAAATCCTAAGTGTGGGATTGTGGCCCACAAGCGACCCATACTGGGGCAGAGATACTCCCGAGGTACCAAAGCCAGTAGAAAACCCATGCCAGGGCAGGGCCAGTAGGAAGCACAGAGGAGCAGATGAAAACTGGGAAAAAGTAGAGAGAAGCTGCAGGCAAACCATCATGCACACAGGCCCAATGTCCTGCATCATCCATCACCTCACTGAAAGAATTGGGACAGACTGAGAGTAACCTAGGGTGAAATCAAAGGAAGCTGGGACTCAGAAGGTGGGAGAATAAGTGTTTGGCTTAAGCTGAACCTGGAAAAAATGCAGGAGGGGTGTTTACTTTGGTGTTTAACTCCTTATGGTCTTTTTTTTTTCCTCAATACTCAATTCAGTAAAGAGAAATTTGGATTTACTGGCAATAAATTTAATTGAGTAAGAATTCCTCAGGGTAAGACAATTTTACCTGCAACATCAAAATCAAAATCCTATTTGACACTATGGCTCAATAACAATGAATATGCTTGAGATGACTTACAGGTTTTTGTGATTTACTTGGTACATTTTCCATATGTAGTGCTAAAAACACACACAGGACTTCTTTGCTCAGGAAAGGTATAGGAGAGTCTAGAAAGAAACAACGGAAAGAAAAGCTAATCAAAACAGTCTTGGATAAAAAGCAGGTAATGTTACAAAATTAGTAAATAATTACTGGTAATGAGATAGGATAATTATCTAGCTCTCCAGTCCTAGGTGAAAAGTTGGGGAAACAAGTTATTACTTTTATGCATGTTGAACTTAAGAAGTGTTTCTTAATAATGTATTAGAGCTCAAGGAGCCAGTTACTCCGCAAAGAGCCTTCTTTTTGCACTTAACGCATCAGCATATTCATTCATGCCTGCTAGTCCTCTGAGGCAAACAGTAATGATCGTCCCAGGAACATTTGCTTGACAGAGTGCGAGGTAGCCTGGTAGGTTGGATTTTTGTTGTTGGCTCGTGTTACTTTTTAAAGTTTGAATTCCACCATTTTAACCTACAAATCCGTAATGCTTTCTTCATGTGCAGAATGGCCAACACCTATGCTGTCTCCTCTCTCCCTTTGCTTTCACACTCAGGACTGACTCCTTCTCTTTGATATCGAGTCTCTGCTTGTTCATTTTTGCCATCCTGTCATCCTCCTTACATGAACTTCATCATCCTGGTTGTCACTCTTCCCATCAGTTTGATTTCATTCTACTGCAAATATACACTGTTCTCATCAATTTTAAAATAACCTCTCCTTACTCCTCATTATTCTATGGTAGGTGACCTGACTCCCCAACCAGCATAACTCAGAACAGCATAAAGCCAGTGGCATGAGGGGAAGACCCAAGCCCGGTACCTCCAAAGATTTGGGTATTTCCATTTAAGGCTAGAAGAATTTCACACAAAAGGCTTGAAATAAGAAAACTATGATGAGGGATGGTGATTAGTCATTTGGGGAAAACTGGAAAATTAATGACTAACAGAGAGAACAGAAAACATTAACCCTAAAAACTTGCTATGTTATTTCTCTGTCTTTTCAACTATAACCAGTTATGGGGCCTGCAGACCTCAAGGGCAACACTTCTGAATAATTCTGTTTTCTGCATATTCAGAAGTACTGTGGCAGAAGTGGAATCTGAAGGGTACAGATATTTATAATGCATAGTTCCAAAGAAATGTTTGAACAAGCAGAAATAATGGTAACTCAGTTCAACTTACAGTAATTATACACAATTTACAACCAGATTTTGTGGTATTTACTACGTGCTACAGAAAGCGGTTAACAAAAATACTTAGTAATATACCATGCTTCTAAATTTAAACACTGAGTAATACCAGAAGAAACCAAATGGAACAAATGGATGAGGAAATTAATCTTAACTATACCTGCTACAAGCTCCGCCTTCTGCCATTTCCACTGAAAAACAAATAAACAAAACTCCAATAAATTTATTTAAAGCGTAAGAGAACTTTCCACAATTCATCTCCTCAAATCTATTGTTATATCTTACAGCTATTAATCAGTCTACCATGGATATTTCTTGGGAATTCCAGTTCTACAGCTCTTGTTTTATAGAGAAAGATAAAAGTCAGTTACATTGCCCACTCTCCTCTAAGCACTTATCCAGTTCAGCAGTAGTCTTGTGCGTCCCAGTTCCCTCTTTTCCCAATTCAGACTGCTTTATCTCGATCAGATGTGTCTGATGGAACTTGAAAAGTAAAGCAATATTTTCCTACATGATCTCCTTCCACTTCTGACATGCCTCCTACCTGATGAGCTATTTTTTATTACATCTTGGAATGACTGACTCCCAAAACTACTGATGAATTTCAAAATAATGATCGAAAAGCTGTGGTGTGTACATGCACATATCATCAAATGGTTCATGAATATGCAATTTATTTTAATGAACTTTCTACCTAATTAAAACGTGTTTCTTAAAAACAATAGAAAAAAAAACCAAACAAATAAACAAGGCAAACCAGAACAATGATAGTTATCAAAACTATTTTATGCCTTTGCTATATCAATTTTGAAAAACACTTTTTAGTAATAAAACCCTGAGTATAATCGACAACAAGCAAGCCTACCTCATGATAGTCAAAGTTTTTCTTTAAATTATCTAGACGATCCTAAAAGAAAAGAGAAACTTAAAAGCAAACAAATAAATCGGGCACTTGCAGAATCACTGAGGTTGGGAGCTACCACCAGAGGTCTCCAGTCCAGTCCTCTTGCTCAAGGCAGGGTGAACTACAACAGGTCTCTTGGGACCATGGCCCTCCAGGTTTTGAGTATCTCCAAGGATGGGGGCTCCACAACCTCTCCGGGCTACATGATCTAGTGCTCATCATCCTCACAGCAAAAAGGCTTTTTCTTACATTTTAGTGGAATTGTCTGTATTTCAAATTGTACCCAGCACCTCTTGTCCTCAGGCTGGGCACCACGGAGAAGTGTCTGGGTCTGTTTTCTTCACTCCCTCCCATCAGTTATTTATACATATGGCTTAGGTCCCACCCGAGCTTTCTCTTCTCCAGGTTGATGAGTCTCAGCTTTCTCAGTCTCTTCTCATATGAGGAATGATCCTGTCACTTAAACATCTTCATGGACTTTGGCAGGACTCACTCTCATATGTCCTTTTTGTGCTGGGGAGACCAGAACTGGACATACCATTCCAACCATGGCCTCATTAGTGCTGAGCAGAGAGGAAGGATCACCTCTCTCAACCTGGTGGCAATGTGCTGCCTAACACAGTCCAGGAGGCAGTTGGTCATTGCCTCAAGTGCACATTGCTGCATCCTGGTCAGTCTAACCACCAGGGCCACTGGTCTCCTTCCTGCAAAGCTGCTCTCCAGCTGGTCAGCCCCAGTCTGTGCTGGGGCATGGGATTATTCCTCCACAGGCGTACAGGTTTTTCACCTCCCTTTGTTGAACTTCAAGAGATTCCTGTTTTGCCATTTTTCTAACCTGTTCAGGTTCCTCTGAATGAACCTTCTGATGTACCAACCACTCCTCTCAGTTTTGGATCATCTGCATGCTTCCCAAGGGGGCACTCTGACTCATCATCCAGGTCATTAATGACAATACATAACAGTTTTTGTCCCATTATACAACTCAGGGGTACACCACTAAGAACTGGACTCCAGCTGGACTTTGCACTGCGGATCACAATTCTCTGAGTCTGTCAGTTCAGATAGTTGTCAGTCCACTTCACTGTCCACTTATTTAGTTCATACTTCAGGTACTCCTTCATATTGGAAGTCTTAAGGAAGCAAGCCACAGTTCCCCTCAGCATCTGTGCCCAGATTTCCCGCATAACAACCAAGACACATATCCAGGTCTCCCTATCATAAGAGTTCAGGCATAGCCCAGATAAACACCCAGGTGCAAAACCAGGGAGCACTCCAGAGCTCTGCCACATAGACACAGTTAAACAGGAGACTGGACATTCCCAGGACCAGATCCTAAAATATGGCTTGTTCCTTTCCTGGCTTTAGAAGTATGAGTGTAAAAATTTCCAAGACAGAAAACAAGCCATAAAATTCCAGCTGTATATGAGTAGGAAGAATGAAGCATCTCACAGGTAATGATCTGCTATAGTTCCTCTCCTATACAGAAGGGTAAGAACTGATGGGTTTGTAAGTCAACTCTAAATAAACTGACCCCCTGCCCCCAAACATATAATTACATTGTGACAATAAATAAATATTACATAACCATACTTTTTCACTTTGTGCAGATGTTTCCTCTACACAATGAATTGTCTTGATTTTCATAGCCTTCAAAAGATTCTGACAGTCATGACAGAGAGGTTTGGTGCAATAAAGAACATCATTCTCTTCTATTTTGGTCTTTGATCTGAAAAATATATGTATTCGCATAATCAACTCATTTTCTACAAAGCTAGAATGAAACATTAGTAAACATCAGCAGCATCTCCAACCTAGATCAATCATTGCTCAGCTCCACTAGCAGAGCCTCATACCTGTTATGCAAGGGCACCTGGGAAGGTGGGGTAGCCACAGAGGAGGCACGTATGTTGCACGGGACAGGAACTTGTTGCCCTTGTCCCCTGTCCCTTGAGTCACTGTGTTCAGCCAGGTGGAAAGAGGATAGGAAATCCCCCACGTCATGCATCCCATCTGCCTGTTGGGCCTGTCCCAGGGAAGTCAGGGTGTGATCCCAATAGTCTGTCTCTCTCTCACATTCCCTGATACTCCTCAACCTACTCATCTCCCTCCAGACCTCCATCACGAAGCAGAGGAGCTCCTCTACCTGGGCACACTTTCCACAGGTGTGCTCATTGCTGCTATCCTGTACTGGCATGGGAGTTGCCTCCTCTAGTTCTGCGTATATAAAGCATTATCATCACGAGCCATATGGTTTTACAGACTAACGATTCTCCAAGGATTGACAGCTAGAGTCTTAAGGGATCTGGCTGACTTGACACTACTCTTGCTAGCCTAAGGACCATCAACAAAGACTGCCAGGCAGAATACTGCAGACCACGTTTTTCAAAAACTGTGTAGAGCTTCATCACAAGACCAGGTGATTATTTTGGCAGTGTAGGAATACAAGGGATATACCTTCCTGGGGGTGGCGGAGAGGAAACACACACATTAAAATATTGACTAGAAACTCAGAGCTGAAAAATGTTAAGTCTTTGAAACTGGATTAATGGGTGAAGAATAAATAGAAAGGTCAAAGAGAAAATCCATGATTAGTCACTAACTTATTCACACTACACACTATTCACATCTATTGTCATAAAGAATGCCTGTGAAGTCACTCCATTACTAGAGTTGTAACAATAACCTGTATAGGAGAACATTTGCTTCAGCATGGAGAACAGCTTCTCGTTTTGCAAATCCGGTCCTTTGGTTTTTTCTCCCCTCACGGGGCAAGTTTGCATATAATATACCAATGGAGTATCCATTATAACCCGCCCCAAACTGCCAAGAAAACAAATGAAATAAAATAATCAAAATCTAACAGGGTCTTTCAAACATCAGCAACTTTTTAATCATCTACTAATGCAGCTTCAAAACCTAAATATATGCTGTCTATATGTTTCTAGGTACATATAACATCTAAGTTTTTATAGCTATTTATATCAGATATTTAATCAGCTGTAACACTTTGCCATGAGCATCTTACCAACCCATTACATATCCCCTTTAACACAACCAAGAGTCAAGTTTGCCTTTGTGTCTAGTGATTGTTCTCGCATCAATTTCATCATCATCTTTTTGTCTCTCTATCTTTGCAAGAAATTTAGGATTCTCCTTTTTAGTGGGCCTCGGGGATTATTTTGTTTTTTTAAATTAGATGATAAAATATTATCATTACTATTAGCCTATTTACTATGAGATAATGTGTTCACGAGGGAGATTTATCTCCATTAACTTCTTTCACACATCTACACCTGAACTAGACTCAGTTTATATTCAAGGCAGCAAACCAGGTCTACCTGGCCTGTTCCAGACTTTGGATTCGGATGAATGTCTCTCTAGATCTCCATCAACTACAAAGGGGAGCCAGAGCCAATAGCTCAGACATAGGCATCTACACTGCAGATATCTACATTGAGTCAAATAAACTTCACCCCTTAGAGCACTGAACAGAAATTCTACACACGTAGGAACATTAGATGTACTGTAGACTGTAGAGTGTACTCCCCACCCCTCGATCTGGATCATCTTATAGAAGACAGAAAGATTTTCATGTCACATAAAACTATACTTTTTTCATAGTTAAAAACAGATTTTACAGCTCAACATGTAGTGCTCTAATAATATAGAAATGGAGGGCATAAGTGACTGCTTATGTGTTGAAAGAATTCCTCCCTGCATACACATTACCCAGTTCTAGACACATACCCATACACAGTAACACAGTGAGATAAAACTACTATAAAGTACAACAAATGTCAGATTTCAGAAGAACATAACAACTTAAAATCTGACTCTGGATATGCTTACTCTTTGATTACTAACTGCAGAAAACTAACTTGATCCAAAATCCTGCGAACAGAACACAAAAGATTATAAATATGTCAAGATATTCCACTGATGAGATTTGCTCTAAGTTCACCTAGGTATATTAACAATATCCTAAGAATGTTTAAATTTATATATATATATTTATACTATTGTTTTCCCCCTCCAAAATGGATTAAGTGATAGAATATTATTTCCTTTGTTTCTATAATGTGTTTCCACCTTCCACTCCAGGTTTAAGTTCAGTATTGCAACAAACATTATAGAAAATAATGCTTAAACATTCATGTAACGAATACATTTATGAAAAATGTTTTAGCAGTTATGTTAGGATAGCATCCCAATTTCTCTGAGACCCACATCTTTTGTGAAATATTTACTCTTTGCGCTAGCTGAATGAATCAATGGCAATTAAAAAAAATACAGTAATCCATACTGTATATTATTCTTTATATATTCTCATCATAACTTACCAGACCTTGCTGCTAAAAAATAGGAAAGCTGCAATGCACATTGATGAACATCTTCCTTTGGATCTTTTTGCTCAAGTTTGGAACATTCCAGCAAAAAACGATAGCAACGAAAAGCATTTTCCATCTGTTTGCGACATGTATCTTTGCACTGCATGCCAAACAGTGAACTGTATTTTCAAAAATCTTCAGTTTCAGAATCGTCCAACTTAAAATCATCGTTTGGCTGTCCTTTGCATCGTATCTTTTTTATAATCATTTTCATCATTTCGAATCTCGTCATTGGTAGAAGCACACTGCTTCTTATATGACTTTTAAGAAACATACAGTCAGCCAGCTGAATATCTTCATCCACAGAAATATCATTTTCTTCAGGAGCCCTTGGCCAGTAATAGACTGCAGAAACTGAACCTACAGACAAACACTGAAAGTCACTTGAAGTGCCGTATATTTGGGTGGGATATTCAATTCACATGTTTTTTGTTTGAAACAGTGGGCCAGTTCTGTGCATACACCAGAGTCCAAAGCCATAGTTACTCACAGGCTTAAACCACTCCCTCTGCAATGAGATCTGAATGGAATATAGAACTACTGAAACAAGTGGCACTTCACTTTCATAAATGACCTCCCATGGCTTGCCAATCCTTTCCCAAGCAAGCAGTCTCCCTTAATTCTAAGCTGTCTGCATAAAAAAAAAGGATTACTTGACTAAAAAGGGATTTATTGCACTGGACCACATACAATGTTTTTGTGGACATGATGTTTAGCCAAGACGTTTATGAACTTCTTATTTGGGTATGCTTGCAGTTAACACAGATTGATTAAAAATGTGTTACATACCTTGAATGAGGAAACTGGTACAAGTCGTGCATGGCTTTCTGGACAAATACACAGTGCAGCCACGCAAAGAAGACAGCAAATGATTTGTTGTACAGCATGCAACCCAGGTCTGGAAAAATTCATAGTTACCATTTTGTGTACTTTGTCAGATTCGCATATTACGATCCCAGTCTTATTAAACTGAACAGAAAAAAAAACAAAACAAAACAACCAAACACAACTTATTTTTCACAGCAGATTTGATTTTACAAGCATGCATGCTTTACACAAATTCAAAAGCAGGCTATAGGTTTTGCCATATTGCATTACACATAAATGCTCTTTAGTCCCAAAATCCTTAGTACACAGCTTCTCTTTCTGAAAAGTTAAGGTAAATTTAATATGAATTGATTTTTTTTCTCTGCTTTAAAGAAGTTCTCAAGAAATTCAGTGCCACTCCAGTCAAAAGACACGTGAAATCAAAATTGGCATCAGTTAGAAAGATTACACTATAGATTTCTAACACGTTCTCAGAAGTATGTGTTCCTTTTAACCAAATTTCTCCAAGGATATACATATACATAAACATATATATACATCTAGCTGGCTTCTTTATAAACACTGTGTTTGCTCTGGTGGGAAGGAAAAAAAAAAGACAATGGTACTAAAGTTAATAACAAGTGTCCAGGTTCTTTAATCTTCTGTACATTCATGTAATGGCAGGTATTCTAATGCCTACTGTTGCTACAATAGTTAGAAAAGTAAATTATACTGTTGCTTCATATAGCCTCCCCACAAGGCTGCTAGATTCACTACACAGTTACAGAACCACAGATTAACTGAAATAACCTGGAGGTTATCTAATCCACCTCCCTGCTCAAAGCAGGGTCAAAATTGAAGATTATTCAGTTCCTACTTAGAAAACAGTTTACATCTCTTCTGTCACAGAAATAGTTGGAATAATCTATTCAAGGGGATCATCTATGGATTCAACTCTTCAGCAACAACTACAGGGAAAGTTTCACTGAATACAGGTCCACCCTGCCTGCCTCAACAGCTGTCTGCATGAGAAATGAATAGTTTGTGCCACTTTTCAGAAAAGAATAGCAGCTTTGGGACTCACCAACATGCTTCATAAAGACTGTAAATATGTATTTCTGTAAATTTCTCAAAGAAAGAACAGCATTAAGCAAAGCAAGAGTGAAGAAAGCAGTATGAGTGTTACCAACCAAAAGGCAAAAGGATGAAGTACCTTTTTTTTTTAATCATTTAAGCAATCATCTGACACATTCAAGGACCTTTTGATAATGGTAGAGTAACTATTAGAGATAGCAGGTAGAAAAGTAATATGTTCAGGATACACCTGCAGCTCCAGAAACTTGCGATAGCCTACTTTCATTACAGCAAAAAATGAGAAAAAAAAAAGATATTTGATTCTAACACAGAAGAAATTACCATAAATTTGAAAATGGTAAGTAATTCCAATAAAACTTATGATGATGAAAGACATAGGAAAGGATGCTATAAGAATAGGATGATGATAACGATTTCAGAAAAACATACATTTGCAAATTTAAGGAACTGTTAGGAAGTCTCTTGGAAAAATAATCCAAGGACTATGAAAGTCTGACTTAGTAGAAAAGAAACAGGAATAAAATATCTTGATATAAAGGAAAAGTAACACCATAGGACACTTTGGTTGTATCAATAGATCTTTACTAAAAAGCTGAATCAGAAAAAAAGAATGGAAGTCAAGGCAATTTGAAGAATGAGCATAAAAGAAGAGCATAAGCTTCTAGAGATAAAACTAGAAAGACTAAATCATAGAATCATACAATCATAGAATGGCCTAGGCTGGAAGGGACCTTAGAGATTACTGAAAAAAATACAGGTGCTTCCACTAGCAAGGGATACAAAAGGAAAAAAGAAAAGAGCGTATATAAAATTGCAGGAAAAAATCAAAGGATGCACGGTTACATTACACAGCAGGAAAGGAGAGCAAACAAAAACACCAAAAAGGCAACAAGATGAAACCACAACCAAGCTGGGCAAGATCCTGCTTTGGAAACGGGAACTGAACAAGCAGATACAGTGTAGAAACACAGTGCAGAAATACAGTGTAGTCATGAGACTATTGTGAACGACAGTTCAACATTTCTATTGATCTCCATGTATAACTGATAGTTACAGGAACGGCACACCTGTCATTACTCGATCTGGAGGAGTGTCACATCAGGTTTTCATCTTACTCTAAGAAACATGCAAGCACACTGAAGAATTTAGGGAAGGAAACCTATAGCTGTAAAATAAAAGAAAAGAAAATCAAAAAAAAAACCCAACACAACAAAACTTCAACAAAATCCTAGGAGAAGGATGGAAGTCTGAGCTAAGAAAGTTGAGAAATTGCTCCTGTAAAACAGTTTGAAGATCAGATTAGGCAAGCATCTCATAAGGCTCGTGTAATTAGACTTAATCCTGCTTCACTGCAAGAAAATGGATTAGATTACTTCAGCCTGTTTCTATGATTCTGTTGTTCCACATTCAAAGCTGTTTGTTCTTACTAGGTCCCATACCAGCTCAACTGTTTATAAATTCAAAAATACTTAAGAAGTAGTTCTTAAAGGTTTTAGAAGTGTAAGAATCACGGTTCCTGTTATTGGCTATCTTAATTACTGTGTAGTATTTAATCTACAGTTTTATAAAACAATTTCAGATAACTTGGAGTAGGAAAAGCATTCTACAAAAGTGTGATGTTGAAGATAAAATTTTTATATTTTCATATTCACAACTAAAATTAAAGATATATTTTAACTGTGGAAATGAAAACCTGAATAAACGATAAAATATAAGTTTCAGCACTTTCAGAAAAGCACAATGGCTCTTAGAGTGTCTGGGGCCAATTCGTCTATCGTTAAAGCACCGTCCAAGCCTGAACCGGAAATTCTGTCACTCTTGTCCTGTGAAGAAAGGACTAAGGGGCTCTGCTTAAGAAGCTACTGCTGCTACAGCCGTGCTTGGTGCAAAGAGATGTTTCTGTTTTCTCTTGCCTACTGAATGTTGTCCCTAAGCTGATCCTCAGATGAATGAGTTCAACTCTGATGAGATCCATCTGACGAAGACTCACAACACTGAAGAAATCTGATGCACAAAAGGCAGGGCTTTTTTGCACATGTATATGCAAAATATTAAAAAGTCTTCAGAGACATTCACACAAAGAACTGTACTGATTTCACAAACAACTCCAAAAAGGAAACACATTACCATTACCCACACAGTATGAACCTAGCTACTGGCAAGGCTGTCAGTTTGAATATATGAATAATCTTTTACCCTGGTGTTTCACCTGCCTTATGCTGCTCCCAAAAGCAGTGACAGCTTTGGCTAAACGACAAGAATCATCAGGAATAGAAACTGAAACTGGTTTAGTAGCCATACAAGGGCAGAGGGAGGCCAGCAACTGTGTCACAAAATGATTTACTATTTTAAATCACAGGTAAACAGAAAAAAAACTTCACAATGTCCCTAGATGTAGGCATCTGAATGTCATTTCATCCCCCTTTAGGGAAAGCAAACACAAGACAGTGTCACTTCTCCAGGGCACTTTCCTCCCATTCTATCACAGGGTTCATGAACAATCAGGGGATGTTGGTATGCCTCAGTGTTATAATATAGCAATAGGAAATGAAAAAAATTGGTATTAAGTTATACTTAGGGATTCAGTATTTTTATGTAACTATCAGATGACAGTGGAAAAATTTAACACCATCAATTATTATTGGTAACTTTTAAACCACAAGACTAGAACAGACCACCTAATTCCGCAGATTCACTCCTCCACAAAAGTAGGCAATTGTACAACAGAGGTTTAGAAATGTTTTGTTTGATGGATGTCATTAGATATTTAACAGGACCATTTTCATTAAAATAAGCAGCAAAAATATTTCCTAGCAATGATAACTTGTTACATACCTGTTCAGATGGGGCATGACACTCTGGAAACTCCTCCATAAAAAGAGCTAGAAACATACACAAATCTTTCTTCTCTAAGTCTACGTATGGTTGATTTTCTGAATAGGTCCAAATAAAGAGGCCATAATAAGCAGGCAAATTCAAATAAGCTCATGCTGCAGAAAGACGCTTGTTGATTGCTACACTTTTGGTAATATGGGGAATGAAGGCAGAGAATTTGGGCAAAGGAAAACATAGAAATAGAAATTTTATTATTCTTTTTCAAATACACTGCACATACACATTAACCGTCAGAAAATAGAAGCAAAAGAGAATTTTGTGCTCGTGCTGCCTAAGGAGCTCACCACTTACTACTAAGTGACACTGAGCTGGTTAGCAGCCATAAAGCAATACCATCATGCAAATAAAAAATCTAACAAACCCCACAGAAACTAATACTCAAACAAAAGCTCTAGGCTGTGGTTGCATTCCGGCTGCTCATTCTTTTGGGGGACAGCAGCTGGACTGCTGATAACCTGGCATTGGTTGAAGACATTGACCTTGACAAATTCTGAGTGTACTCTTGAAATGGGAAGTCGTGTGGGCTGAGCTTGGACACGTTTGCGGAACCTTCGCCCTCAAGATCCGGAGGGATGAGCCCAGCCAGAAGCTGCTAAGTGTTAACCAATTAGAACTTGAAAAACGAGTGTTTAACCTATAAGCAAAGGCCATACTACCTTCTGCTCCTACCTTAGGCTATGTATAAAGGCACACCCTTTGTATAATAAAGGAGCCATTCTGAGCCCCTTTGATCACCATTTACTTTTGTTGTGTCCATCTCTAAAACGATACATTCTATCTGCAACGAAGTAGCCAAACTCCAGTTTTGATATCTTGTTTTTCATTATTTCCTGAAGCTGAAAAGATGTGCCTGCTTCACTTGACTACATTGAAAGAATTAACTGGAGCAAAGAGATACAAACCATCATTCACATCCTCAGCTCCAGAAGGTCTCCTCTTCTCAAGGAAAAAAAGTTCTCCTTTTAACCTACTTTTGAAGGAAAGCACTGTAGTAAAGAGAATATACATGTCTGTGTGGATATATATATATATGTATATATGAACATGTATCTTGTTGTGTTTATTTTTAAAATAATAAACACCTTTCACCCCATATAAATGCAAACAAATTGTAAAGGAAAATCTGGTATCTTGTATCGTCGATCCCCTTTCCTTTTGCCAGGGCAATACATATTTAGAAAAACAAAAATAATTTATACTATCACTGTTAATACGCAGCTACCAATCTAATAACTAAGTACTTCACCGCATCTTTTCTTATAAAACACTATGAGTGCAAGCATTAAGCATAGTTCATCAGTTTAAGATTAGCTCACTGATGCTTAATGGTCTTCTTCTTTCATCATTTTCCACCTAACCCAAATTTTCTTCCATCTTGTTTATCCTTGATGTGATATAACAGAATAATTCTGTAGCTCACTTACCTGCAGGTCTGTTAGCAAGAAGTCTTCAATGACACTAGCTTTCAAGTGTCAAAGCTAACGCTTTTATATCTTCCTTCTCTCCTGTGAATCACTGTCACTTACACTGTTTTGCCTTTGACATCACCTTGGACCCACCCTGACAATATCTGTAGGTCACGTTGAGATCAGTTTGGTGAAACAGAGGTGACCAGGACAACTAGGTATTTACCTATAACCTATACAAACATTGCGCAAGCTTGAAGGTTACACCCACATTTGTAAAGTCCTGTAGCGTCAGGCGAGGGACGAAACAGCAGTTGATAAGGTGCGCTGGAAGTCGTAGACCCAACCCTGCATGCAGGCGGTTCAGGACATTGGTCGCTCGAGACTGACCCCAGAGATGACAGTCTTGTTCAGCAACATCCTGAATGACCAAGCAGCCTTTTTCAAGGAGAGCCCTGCTTGCTCCACACGGACAGGGGACTAGAAAAGGTGGCCTAACCAAAGTTCATCTCCACCTGGTTGGCTAACCACGGCCAACGGGCATCTTCTGATGCGGTCGAACAAACACAAAGAGACAAAGGCATGCACCTGCCTCCAAAGGTGTGTTCAGATTGACACTCGCATGTTGGAACACTAGAATCACGTTGATACTGTGGATAGTGGACGTCCTGAGCGTCGTCCTGCTCTAATTGCCCACGAACAATCACGACTCAGCATCGACATTGCTGCCCTCAGTGAAGTTCACCTCCATGAGGAAAGCATTCTCAAAGAACACAGTGCTGGCTACACACTCTATTAGTCAGGCAAACCCAAAACTGAAAGACACCTTTCAGGAGTTGGTTTCATTATTAAAATCTCCATCACCTCCAAACTTGAAAATCTGCCAACAGGCCATTCGGATCGCATTATCTCCCTATGCCTCCCACTACACAACAAGCAACATGTTGTTCTCTTCAGCATATATGCCCCAACTCTCCAAGGTGACCCTGTGGACAAGGACAAGTTCTACACCGACCTGTGCTGCCTCACCCAAAAGGTTCCTGCAGATGGTAAGATCATAATCCTTGGTGAATTCAACGCCAGAGTAGGAAAAAACTCTGAAGCCTGGAAAGGAGTACTAGGCAACGTGGTGTTGGAAACTGTGATGACAATGGTCACCTCTTGCTAGAGTTTTG